>NW_024868663.1:14132-29084 GCF_013358625.1 Macadamia integrifolia | reverse complement strand
CCTTTGCCAAAATCCACCTCCTGCCCATCGTCTTCTCTTTTTCTTCCTATTTTATTTTCTTGTTTTTTGTTATTTCTTTAATTTGCTGATTAGATAGTCCATATTTGTAATACCCACAACCTGTTATTTCATTTCTGTTTTCTGTGTGGAATCTTCCCCTCCTTTTGTTCTTTATTTTTCTTTTATCCATTTTGGTTTGATTTCCCCTCCTTTTGTTCTTTATTTTTCTTTTATCAATTTTGTTTGATTTCAGGTCTGTAATGTATCCAGTCCTAGAACTTAGGGTTGGGATTCCCCTAATTTTAAAATTTAAAATCAAATGATTTTATTTTATTTCCCTCTTTATAATGTATGGGACGTAGTCTAGGGTGTATGTTAGCAAGGGCGTGGCTGGCCCCTCTCAAACCGGCTCGTAGCATTAGGTGCATTTCTTGGGTTTTCGGTTTGATAAAATGAACCCGGTTCGGTCCATTTCTTTTTATCTCAAATAGTAGGTCCTTTTAGAATTAATTGTGTATTTAATTTAGATTTTGATATCTTGCCATATTGATAATCATTAGATTTAAATAGGTTAGTCAATGTCATGTTTGCCATCCTTCGTGTTTATTACCATGTTTTTTTTTTTTTTTTTTTTTTTTTTCTTGTTTAAATCAATTCATTTTTCTTATGCATGTAGGTCAGTTAGTACTCATATTTTATCCATTTCTCACTTACATCACCAAATGGGACATTTACAACCATTGTATATTTAACATAATAGATAGATTCCATTTCTTTAAATTGAGGTAGTTAATTAAATAATTATTTTAATATTTAATTAAATAAAGTCTTAACTCATTAGATTAATTAGGGTTCATAATGCATTTAATTGACCCTTAAAATTTGGTTTTAATTGTTTAAACTATTAGATTGATTAGGTTTTCCAAAACTTCCATCTGAAATAGTTAGATTTGGGTAGTTTTCACCATTCAATTCAAGTTTTTGTCTTTCTTTAAAAATCTTTTTACCTATTAGATTAATAGATTAATTAGGATTGCAATAATTCATTTCACAAATTATTAGGGATTAGGAATAATCATTTTAATTAATTCAATTTAGGATCTCACAAATTCATTGATCATCCATCTAGGTCAGGCTCAACTAATCGAATTAGTTTAATTTAAGGTTTCATAAGTTGCTAAACTAATCCTAGGTTTAGGCTTATTTCATTAGCTTAATATAAGACTCATAATACATCAATTAAATCATTTAGGGTTTTTAATTTTTAATTAGCATAATCATTTCATTATTTACATCATAACTTAGCTAGCATAATTTAGACACTTGGCTTAGGGTTTTCACATGTCATACTTAGATACCTAGTTTAGGATTTTCAGTGACCTAGATTTAGGACTAGTTAGTAGGGTACAAACAAATTTTGGTCAAATAAAAAGAGACCGGCCTTAGGGCCAGGCAGACTGGGTGCCTAACACCTTTTCAGTCTGTCACTTGACACTTGTCCAGAATCTTGGTGCAAACCAACCTTATCCACCAGTGTCATTTGTCTCTCTCCCTTGATTGGGGGAGACATTTATGGGTCATAGACTCTTTCTAGGTGGCGACTCCCTTTTACCCATAACGTGTATCCCCCCCTTGGCGGTTGATGACCAGGGGATGCTATCTCATTTCATTAGGGTCGACCCCTAGCGTGTGTACATGCGTTACACGTCATATCGCGATCCCGGTGGAGGTCCATGATACCTACATCAAGATCTTGCATTTTTACCTGATTGGCCACATAAGCCCTTTTCCGGGGTGGGGGAGGATTTCGGAGTGCTCCAGTCCAAGATGTTGCTTCCTAACTCCATAGCTATCTTCTGTCTGATGATGTAATATAAAACATATTAAGTAACCAGCTCCCCTTAATGCTCTTTTGGTAAAAAAACATATCCTTCACGTACCTTAATCACTACAACAAGTACGAATACAATGGATTCTCTAGGTTTCTCCCACTAGCTCCCCTTAATGCTCTCTTGGTGCTCCAACAATGAGAGTAGCGTTAGGATAGAAAGAAAACCTAGAGTCCTATTTATACAGTTTGTCTCCCTCCCGTCAAGGTATGCCAAATAGGGAAAGAAGGCTAGCAGTGGGTTTCCTATTTGGAATCCAATACTAAATATAAGAGATTGGTATTGACCAATTTCCTAATCGGTTTATGAGACAATCTTAGGAAATATTCAGAAAATATTCCTACAAACATATACACCCAGATCTTGCAAACCAACCAGTTGATCCAAAACAAAAATGGGCTCCGATTGCTCAGAAGTTGGGGCATCTGCTTCAGAAACAATGCAAAGAACGATAAATTTATCATCTACGTCCTGACATTAAGGTTAATACCTACTCTTTCTCCATTTCTATATAAATAAAAAATAAAAAAATCACTTTTCTCCATGTTCTTATGATTATTTCGGACTTTATTTCTATAAAAATGATGGGCTATCTGGGGAGAAAGTGGGGGACCTTATGGCTGTCTTCTTAGTTTTCTTCTGATTCGGACTCGGCAGTGGCATTTTTTCCTTACTGTAGGTATCATGGACCTCCGCCCCAGGATTGCGATATGGCGCGTAGCGCGTGTACACACACTAGGGTTCGACCCTAATGAGATGAGATTGTATCCCCTGATCATCAAATGCCAAGAGGGGGATACACGTTATGGGTAAAAGGGAGTTGCCACCTAGAAAGGGTCTAGGACCCATAAATGTCTCCCCTAATCAAGGGAGAGAGACTAATGACTCTGATGGATAAGGCTGGTTTGCACCAAGATTCTGGAAAAGTGTCAAGTGACAGACTGGGAAGGTGTTAGGCACCCAGTCTGCCCAGCCCTAAGGCCGATCTCTTTTTGTTTGGCCAAAATTTGTTTGTACCCTACTAACTAGTCCTAAATCTAGGTCACTGAAAACCCTAAACTAGGTATCTAAGTATGACATGTGAAAACCCTAAACCAAGTGTCTAAATTATGCTAGCTAGGTTATGATGCAAATAATGAAATGATTACACTAATTAAATAAGCCTAAATGATTTAATTAATGTATTATGAGTCTTAGATTAAGCTAATGAAATAAGCCTAAACCTAGGATTAGTTTAGCAACTTATGAAACCCTAAATTAAACTAATTCGATTAATTGAGTCTAACCTAGATGGATGATTAATGAATTTATGAAATCCTAAATTGAATCAGTTAAAATGGTTAATCCTAATCCTTAGTAATTTGTGAAATAAATTATTGCAATCCTACTTAATCTAATTGGTAAAAATATTTTTAAATTAAATGGGGCCTAATTAAATTAGAAAAGTTAAATGGGCTAATTACATTAAATGGAAGCATTTTACTAGTCTACCTAATCTAGTTTAGGAAGATTAAACTGAACCTATGGTTTAATTAAATAAATTATGAAACCTAATTGCCCTAATTATGTTTATCTTGAGCTAATCCTAAAATAAATTAAGCTCTTCAACATCGAATCATCAAGTATCAAAAACATGTTAATAAACATGAAGCATGGCAAACATGATATTGGCTAACCTATCTAAATCTAATGATTATCAATATGGCAAGATATCCGAATCTAAATTAAATACACAATTAATTCTAAAGGGACACACTATTTGAGATAAAAAGAAATGGAACGAAGCGGGTTCATTTTTATCAACCCGAGAACCCAAGTAACACGCCTAATGCTACGAGTCGGTTCGAGGGGGCCAGCCACGCCCATACTACCCTACGTCGTAGATTACGTCCCACGTATGTTATGAAGAGGGAAAAAGAAAAAAAATCATTTAAATTTTGAATCAAGGAAAAGTAAGATGAACTATACTACTTTGAATGGATGAGATTTGATGATCTAAGTAATCTATCTAGTTTACTTGATTAAAGCTAAATCTAGGTTCAAATATATTATTATACTTAATTAGATGGATTGAAAATATTTTAAACTAATCCTAAAAGGTGAGATGAACATATCATAAGGCCCCAAAAGGACTAATGAGATAAACATTATGCTAATTAGACTAAATCATTTTACTAACTACATTTACACAAAGCAAATTAATAAAATAAGCTATAATAAAATGGGAGTTTGATTAAACTACTAGAACAACTAAATCAAACTACATTGCAAAACAAAAGAAAAAAAAGGTGAAAAATCAAACTTTACAAGACTTAAACACATTGGGAATTTACAAAACTGATTTCAGAGATTCCAGTAAGGATTATAGCAACAACAGTGTCTTTACTCATGGTTTCTTGACATGATCAGATGCCTTCGTAACCCAAAGTGTCAACCACATGTGGTGCCATAGAGCTTGGTTAGAAACAGTAGAAGAACACATACAAGGCCCTAGGCAAGTTTGGATCGATTCCATGGAGAAGGGAGGTTGAATATGATGGTGATATGGTTCAGATTTCGATAATGGAAGGAATGAAGGTGAGGATGGATTTGGTTGCAGATTTAGTGGCTTCCGGTTAGTGGCTGCAGCAGTAGGGAAGAAAAAAAAGAAGAAGAAGAAGATGGTGGAATTCGGTTTCAGCAAAGGAAGAAAAGAAAGAAAAGAAGAGGAAGAAGAAGAAGACGAATAAGGAGTAGTTGCAGGTTTCGGTTGCAGCAGCAGGGGAGAAGAAGAGAAAAAGAAAAAGAAGATGAAGAAGAAGAGAACTGCAGCAGCAGGGAAAAAGAAAAGAAGAAGAAGAAGAAGAAGAAGAGAAGGAGGAGCAGTTGGCTGCCGGTTAGTGGCTGTAGCAGCAGGGAAGAAAAAGAAGAAGAAGAAGAAGATGGTGGAATTCGGTTTCAGCAAAAGCAGAAAAGAAAGAAAAGAAGAGGAGGAAGAAGAAGAAAATTAAGGAGTAGTTGCAGGTTTCGGTTGCAGCAGCAGGGAAGAAGAAGAGAAAAAGAAGAAGAAGAAGAAGAAGAAGAAGAAGAAGAAGAAGAAGAAGAAGAAGAAGAAGAAGAAAGTGGAGAGGGGCGGCTGGAGAAGAAAGATGGAAGAGAGGAAGAAGAAGAAGAAATGGGATTAGGTTACAGCTGAGATCCTAATCTAAGGGTCTAGATTAAAAGAACAAAAACAATTTAAAAAAAAACTAAACCAAATCAAATCTACTTAAGTAAGCATGTTACATAAAAAAAAACCAATTAAACATAATTAATCGAAAAGAATCAATTAATCCTAAATACCTTTAATTGGACCAGAATAAATCAATTCACATCTAATAAACCGTATTGAACCAAACTGAAACTAATTAAACATAATTAATGTAAATAAATTAATTATTAATAAATTAGAAACTAATCTATTAATTAAACTAATTCTAAATCGCTATTGGGAGAAAATAAATAAATAAATACCTTAAACCGGCTTTAATAAAAAAACAAGGGGAGATAACCCTTGTGCTTCAAGCCCAAAATCAAACCGAACCGGACTAGGTCTCCCGGCTCAAGGAAGGATTACACATTCAAAATTTTATACTTGGAGAGATTCTTTATTTAGAGGGAGGGAATTAGCAAAAACATTCATAGGGCCATATTCCTTCTCCCAAATTTTTTCTCCTCCCAAATTTTTCTCCTTTTGGAAGAGAGGAAGGGCTATTCCTATAGCCTTGGGACTTGGGACAATTCTCTCTTATTTTCGATGTGGGACTAAAAAACTAGAGAGAATTATCAAAAAAGGCTTGCTTTTGGACAAAGGGGTTTGGGCGCCATGTGGCACTCTTTGGTTGCTCGGAATAGAATCTGATACCGAACTTTGGAGTCAACTTTCGAAGGTCATATCTTTCAAACCTTTTTTCAGAATTCGACGTGTAATATGTCGTTAGAAAGTTCAATCCGAGCACTATCCAATGATGTAAGACACGATTGTAGTCTCGATCGGGAACCTTTACGAAAATATGCATAAAGTAGGGACTCGGATCATATAATCAAAGAGAGAATCGAGCGTCGATTCGCATAGTTCTCGCATCAAAGTGTAATGTCCGACTTGAGGGGACAAACAACAATAATCCACAACATCAAATTCTAATTTTTGAAAATATTTTCTCTTGAAAGTTTATAGGAAAAAAAATGGTTATTTTCTAAGTTTAAAAATTCTCCAAGTCTAAAATATCCAACATGTAATCCTTCATATTGTCATCGTTGCCAGGGGGTGACAAAATTCGGTGTCTACACTTACTTCTGTGGGTCCTCTTGGATCTGCATTACAATCAGAAGGGAAAAAACACAAATGAACAAAATAAAACACGGGAACTGTGCTTTGTTTTTGGAAAAAGGAAAAAGATGGGTGCATGGGGCATCTCTTCACCGACCTCTTAAAAAATATTTGGATTTCAGCCTAAGCAAGACTCTGAAGCTGTGATTTTGTCTTTATCCTCCAAAATTTGGTTGCCATATGTTTTTTTTTTTTTTTGTTTTATACATAGGAAGGATGAAATCTTCATCGTCCATCCGGTCATGCGAGCACCAGCTTTCAATTAGTATTTTCTACTCGTTTATTCTCTTATTTTAGTTCATTTGAACAACAACCACACTAGATTACTAGAATGAGTTTGCTATTATTAATTTTGTATTATAGACTTTCAAAAGAAAAGATTAGGAAATAAAAAAGCTTCAACTTTTGACAAAAGGTTATTAATAGTAATCTACCATGATAGAAAACCTACTGTGTTTTAATTGAAAAAAGGTTTTACTTCGCATGAGATATTAACGTTTTAAGTAAACCCGACTTGTTTACCCATAAAAGAATTTGTATGCTGCACCGATAAAGGCATGAAGAATGATATCATCTAGATAGGATTGAATATTATATATCTGGGAGAGGGTTACTAATAGTAACCTCATGGAATATGCGGCTAAAACCCTTTCTTGTGACGTCTTGTTGTCGGCCATTCCAATGGTCATAGGAGTTTCTCATGACACCATAGATCATATTGTATGCTGCACCAATAAAGGCATGAAGAATGATATCATCTAGATGGGATTGAATATTATATATCTGGGAGAGGGTTACTAATAGTAACTTCACGCAATATGCGGCTAAAACCCTTTCCTGTGACGTCTTGTTGTCAGCCATTCCGATGGTCATAGGAGTTTCTCATGACACCATAGATCATACCAGCAAAAACTTATGAGTTATGCCGATGAGATCACCAATTTTTTTTTTCTTTTCTTTGAATCATGCAAGAGAAAAACCCATTGCTACTCGGAAACACTCAAATTGGAAAGCAAACATGCCTTGGTAGCTACAATGTCAATTGTAAAATCCTAATGAATGTACAATTTTCACAAATTGGATTAAAAAACAGAGGTACACCTTGGATCGCTCTGATACCACTTGACGGACGTAATCCCTTCTATATACAATAATATTGATAGAATCACAAATTAAACAATAAGGGAACGACACATACCGTTCACCATCGACTGTGAAGAGTTCACCACCGTTATATCCTTCACATACCTTCATCTCCACTGTAACAAATACAAACACAATTGATTCTCTAGGTTTCTCCCAATAACTCCCCTTAATGTTCTTTTGATGATGACTCCAACAATGAGGTAATGTTAGGGTAGAAGGAGGACGTAAGTCCTATTTATAGAGTTTCTGCACCCTCCAATCAAGATATGTCAAATAAGGAAGGACTATTTTCCCTTAATTAGACTAGCAGTGGATTTCTTATTTAGAATCCAATATTAAATATAAGAGATTGGTATTGGCCAATTTCCTAATCGGTCTATGGGACAATCTTAGAAAATATTCATAAAATATTCCTTCACAGCATATGTACTCAGATTTTGCAAACCAACCAATTGATCCAATATAAAAATGGGCTCCGATTACTCAAAAGTTGGGGTGTCGACTTCAAAAATAGTACAGAGAAAGATGGTTGTATCATCTACACCCTGACTTCAAGGTTACCTGATCTTTTTCCATTTCTGTAAAAATAAAAAATCACTTTTCTCCATGTTCTTATGATTATTACGGACTTTATTTCTATTAAAAATGATGGGCTTTCTGGGGAGAGAGTGGGGGGGGGACCTTATGGCTATTTTCTCAGCTTTCTTCTCATTCCGACTCGATGGTGGCATTTTTTTTCTTACTTCTGTGGGTCCTCTTGGATCTGCATTACAATCAGAAGGGGAAAAAATACAAACGAACAAAATAAAACTCGGGAACTAAGCTTTGTTTTTGGAAAAAGGAAGAAGATGGGTGAATGGGGCATCTCTTCACTGACATCTTAAAAAATATTTAGGTTTCAGCCTAAGCAAGACTTTGAAGATGCAATTTTGTCTTTTTCCTCCAAAATTTGGTTGCCATGTGCTTTTTATTTTTATTTTTTATTTATTTGTTTTGTTTTATAGATTGGAAGGATGAAATCTTCATGGTCCATCCGGTCATACGAGCACCAGTCTTCTGTTAGTATTTTCTACTTGTTTGTTGTATTATTTTAGTTCATTTGAGCAATAACCACACTAGATTGCTAGAATGAGTTTTCTAGTATTAATTTTGTATTATAGACTTTCAAAAGAAAAGATTAGGAAATAAGAAAGCTCCAGAGAAAGGGTTACTAATAGTAATCTACTATGATAGAAAACCTTTTGTATTTTAATTGAAAAAAATATTTTACTTCTCATGAGATATTAAGGTTTAAAGTAAACTTGACTTGTTTCACCCTTAAAAGAATGTGTATGTTGCACCAATACAGATGATATAGAAGAATGATATCATCTAGATGAGATTGAATATTATATATATAAGAGTGGATTCCCTAAAGGTAGCATGACCCCATCACCAGTGTAGGGGGCCAATGGAAACAGTAGTAGAAGCACCAACATGGGTGGGAATTCCAAGTTTCAAGAGAGGGTGGTCATTTCAGCCCCCACTGTGTTTGGGCGTAGGGTTTAACGCTGCCTTTAAGGCTTCTTTTCCCATATATATTATTTAAGAGAAAGAAGCCTAAGAAGCAGCATGGCACCTACACTCAAACACAGTGGCGGGGAGGTGAAATGACCACCCCACCCCTCATGAAAGGCATAAATCCCGCCTCATGGAGGAGGGGCCACATAATATTGTCTTTTAAGGAACCATCTCTCATATATTTATATGGGATTCATTGGGGCCCACAAGCTCAGAATATGAGAGAGTGTTAATGAGGATCCCATTATTTACTATGTGAGAACGGTCCCTGATCGTGCAGCTCTTATGCTAGCATGGGAGCCAATGAGGGGTCGCACATGGACATAAAGATAGGATAGGTTTTGGGGTTTCATAGGGGTGAGGGCATAATTTCACCGCCTTCTATGTTTGGGTGCAGAGGCCACATGATCATGGATCGTTATTTTTCCCAAATAATAATTAGAAGGGAAAAGAACTTTGTCTGGGAGTGTGGTCTATGTCAGCACTCTCATGCGTTTATCTTTCTCCTCCCATGCAAAAAAACACTTCTACCCTTTTTTGGGGAGGAGAGATATAGATACAGGGAGTGCTAGCATTGGCTATGCTCCTAGATAAAAAACCACTTCGAAGTGTGTAAATTAGAGAATTCTCTAATTAAAATAGAAGCAAGAGAACCTTATCCGCTTGCACTGCCATTATACCAGTGTGTAGGTCAATGGAGACCATGCAGAGATATTTGAACGGGGGACAATGGTTGGGCCCATTCATAAGATATTTATGGGTAATCTTTCTAGATGTACCATGTGTGTGTGTGGGGGGGGGGGTGTGGAATCAGAAGTAATGTAAATATCAAAGGAATAGTTTGGCGGGCAATAAATCAAATTTCAATTTCAAATTTAATCCTATAATACTCTTCCAAGTGTGTAGGTGTCAATAGGTCAAACCAAAAAAAAAAAATCAATAGGTCTGTTTTCAGTTATCAATTTTGGTTTTTATTTGGTTTCTTCATTCAATCATATCCAATTTATATGTTGTTTGTTGTAGAGGTTTTGGAAAATTGATTGTAATTTTGATTTGTAATGTGCTTAATATTGGTTAACATTCGGTTTTCTTGCGATTTGTAGTGTTGGTTTACATTCATTTCACCTTTGTATTCTTTAATTCAATTAATTTTTCATTTAATTTGAGAGCATGAATAAATATGTCTAGAATAACAAAAGCTTACCATCTCAATATATAGTGTAGATTCCTTAATACATTCTATCGTTATAAAAAGTCACCTAAATGCAATCTACCAAAAAAAAAAAAAAAAAGGAATTTATTTAGACTAGATTTTGTATCGATTTGTATTTGATTTAGATCTTTCATTTCTTCTGTGCAAATCAAATCTGAACCGAAAAGAGAATCTATGAAATCTGAATTGATTCTCTATGATCCAGTTCAATTTTGATATTTAGCTCCAACTCCGTTTTCACTCATCTGAAATGCTTCGAAGTGGACATCAACACCACCATCCCAACTCATATGAAATCAGAATTTCATACCGCGAAAGCAACTCATGCTCATCTTATAATCAACTAAAAACCTTTCTTTCAAAATCCCCAAAATCAACACAAAAGAGCTGACCAAACCTTAATAACATCTCGAAAAGCTGAGGAGAACCTTGAAAGTCGAAACACCAATAAGAATCCAATCTCTTTCAGAAAAAAAAAAAAAAAAAAGAATCACAAAAGCACCAATAATGGTTGAAGATGATGCAGAAAAGTCAAGCGAGTGGAAGACAATCACCAGTGTTTGTATTCAAATTTCAAATTCTTCTTTTTGATGATTTGATGGATTCTGTTTCTAGCGGTAAATATATTGGGAAAGAGAAAGGGTAGCCGAGATGGACGGACGTGGGGTCCTTATCCAGATCCAGCGGTGGAGTGATGTGTATTGTGTAATGATGAAATGTGGGTGGACAATGACAAAATAAGCATGAGGCCCTAAACTATCCACCTAAACTTAGAACCAACCTCCAGTTCGCTTGTCTTCTTCATCCTTTTTTCTAAGCTTAGGTGGATGGTTTTCGGCGTCTAGGTTTTTTTATCACTCATATCTCCTGGTCTTGTAATAACATGCAGAGATGGAAAATTCAAGGTTAGGAATTCCATGGGGAAAAGAAACAAGAAAACAAGAAAGTTGTAGTTCTCAATAAAAATGAGAAATCTAAAGAGTTTAAATTATACAAAAAAAAAAAAAAAAAATTGACTCTAAGCAGAGGGAGAGAGGAAAGCAAGGGAAAGAGGTTAGAAATTAAGAAAGATAAACCTCTAGAAAGACCCAGTCACAAACAGACGATGATAGATACACACATATACACACAAAACATTAGAGTATGATAGCATTTTGTGCCGAAATGTTTGAATTTGTGAACCGGGAATGGTGGACGCAGATGGATACCGAACTTGAAATGCCTGAAGAGAAGGTAGTACACGCAACTAGGCAATTTGTTCTTTAGATGTTGGATCTCACTAGTGACCATTCTACCTTTCAGTCCTGCAAAAGAAAGGAGGGAAAAGAAGCATTTCATGAGTCATATGAGGACTTTTTGGTGAATAAATGCCTTCAACATGAGGCAATTCATGATAAATGGCTGAAAGATAGCATTCAAATGAAAATAGAAAATGATTCTCTACACAAAGCAAAGCTAATTTGTACATGTTTCGAGTTTGAAAGGCTTTAAAATGCTTGAAAATTGGGGCTCCATGTCGAATATGTAACACGCTGCTTTGTGGTTTCTATTGTGAGGATGACGATGGAAATTTTCTTGGCACAGGAAAAAAAATTTCACCATCCTATCTGGCCTGTATTGCATAACTAAAGGTGTTGCTTCTCTTTGGAAATGATCACTATCATCACCTAGAGTTACAATTCGTACGAAATCGTTAATATCATGATCCTCTACAGGGTTGGAGGGTTAAACTAAGTGTTCACCTTCTCTATTATTGAATAATAATGGCTTGATGTACCTAGGGAGATGGGTTCCATACAATTGTGCTACTCTGGATCACTTTTCAAGTGGAGTTAGCTATTGGTAGGCTAACAAAATATGCTTTCAAGCTGAGAGAAAGTCTCCCCCCCCTCTTGCTGTAGCAGCAACAACTCTAATAGAAGTGGTAATAACTACTTCATCCCTCCTTCCAAATAGAGGTTGCTTGTCCCAATCTCACATAGTAGATCAAGCCTTGATACAAAGGTGGTTCAAAAATTTTATCGGCAGGATCACATCCCCCTCCTTACTCGAAGAAAGATTTCATCCCTTGGTCATAAAGGTGGGTGAAAACACCAACTAATGAACTTTCTTCGACATCTGAAGGTGGAAGGGGAAGTCAGCTTGTGCTTTTATAGACCTTTTGTACTATTATTGGCAAATATACATATGCTAGTAGGGCCGTTTAACATTAAATTGATTGCATTGCTTTTATCGACCTCTTGACGTATTTATTGACAAATGTATGTATGCCAAAAGGGCCGTTTATTAAAGCAGTTGTATTCTTTTTGCACTTTTAATCCACTTAGGCTCTTTTTGGTCTAGCTTAAATTTATGTTTATGAGAGAGAGAGAGAGAGAGGTCACAACAACCTGCCCAACAATGGCCCATGGGCCAAGTTCACGAGCCCATAAACTTAATTCATTGGCTAAGTTTAGTTTCTAGAACTTTCTAGCAAAGTGTAGCAAGTCTAGATACTTCTAGGGAGAGTCCCTTGTCTGGATCCCTCTACCATTTTGTGAGGGAGTCTAAGAGACTTCTAGAAGAGCCTCTAAAAGCAAGGAAGGATCTAGATGTTACTTATACATAATACAGAAAGTAGGAGAATTCTTTAAGGAGGTGGGGAGTTTCTAGTCTCCATGACTAGAACTATAATGCCTCGGCCCCCCAAACCTTGCCAAGATACTGTCCTCTTTGGCCCATGGGCCTTAATGCTTTAAAATGGGTCTTGACATGGGAGGAAAACCTGAGGTTATTAAGTGCCTAGGAACGTCTCCCCTAGCTCATGTGAGAATAAAGGAGACATGCCCCTTCAATGGGTAGTTTCTTGGCCGTTTTAAGAACATTTCTAAACACAAGATGTGGAGGACAAGTGTAAGAATCCTAGGCATATTTTAAGATCTTAGTTACCTATAAATAGGAGTGGCATCATTTGGCCAAGACACCAGGCAAGTGAGCATTCAAGTAGTGCAAACTAAATTCTTACTCTCTTAAACTCTCTTTAAGTGTCTCAAGATCTCTTCCCAAGTCCTTTAAAGAGCATATTAAGGTTGACTTAGAGCTAATAAGAGTGCTAAGTGCGTGTGGTTGCTTAGAAAAGACTAAGGCCGTGACATCTTGCTTTTAAATTTAAGTTTATCTGACACATAAAAATAAATCTTTACTTTGGTATGATTATGACCCTATTTTTCATTAATATAATTAGATTTTCTTAGTCAACGACATAATATTGAATCAGCATGTCTGTTATTCTTTTATAGATTTTTAAGCTTCACCCTAGAGAGGGCTTTCCATGCGGCCTAAGATCTTTCTCTCACGTGGACAAATGATATGACTAACCTGACTATAGTTGGATAAAAATGACATGATGTGCCAGTTATGAAAACTATGTTTTGGTTTAAATTTGACATGTGAACAGAAAATCTTAGGATCCACATGCCAACAAATTAAAATTCATCCGATTTACCACATGGCAGCTATTTGGGTTGTGGACGAAACTCTTCCTTCCTAAGTGAGCCAACTAGGAACTTAGAGCTCATAATGGAAACTACACATTTTCCATTGAATATTTTAACAAGTTACATAATATGTGTCGACAGTTATTAGAGAAATGATATATTGAGTCATTTGATGTAGAGGTTGTTGGGTCTGGTTTAGCAAAATCAAAAGTGGTTCAGATGTTGGTTGGCCCTGGGTGTACATTTTTCATTCCAGTCCAGATCAAACCACCATATGAGAGAGAGAGAGAGAGAGAGATTAAAGTAGCAGAATGAGTGGGATTCCATTAGGCTGATAAAGGAAGGTGGTAGATATCGAACATGAGGGGACCAATCTTATGAACCTAAGTTTTCTTCTTTTAGTAGTCCTTCTCGGGTTCTTAAGGTTGTAAATTATGAAAAGGAGTATGGAATTCTCAAAATAACCCCTGCCACAAACAAACGATACCGTTGGCAATTTTCAGGAAATTGATTGATGAGCTCTTCCTCCTTCGACTTTCTCCTCGATCTTTCAGATTTTGAAGCTGTGGATGAAGGGGTTGAGATCCAAGACAAAACTGAGGGAGAACAGGTAAAATCTGAAGACATTACAGATGCGAGATCAGTTTCTAGTGAGGTGGTCAAGGAAGTTATGAATGATCAAGCCCATCTAACATGGTTAAGGATTGGGTTGGGGTTTGATTTGTATGTTGGGATTTCATTGATATGTGTGCATGAAATATGACGAGATAAAAGGATGCTGATCAACTGTTTGATAGAATGCTCCAAAGGAATCTTGTTTCTTCCACTTCAAAGGTTGGTGCACAGATGAGATGAGAGTGCAGCTCACATGCATGTTTCATAAAATTACTAAAAGAATTAGAGAAATCAGATGTTAGAGAATTTATTATGCAAATAGGCATACTAAACCTATTCTAATTATATAACCTATTATACAAATAGTAACCAAACAATTATTATTTGTGGTCCATAATTTATTGTTACAAATGATTTGTCAAAAATAGGTAATAAATACAAATATAAATCATATCAAAGAGAGCCTAAGTGCACTTCCCTAAGCTCAGATTGTGTAAAGAGCATAAGAATCCAGAGCCTTAGAGTTGATCGTAAGGGTGCAGTAGGCAAGACAATTAGGAATCACCTTTGTCATCGTCTGGCTGATTGCAAAAAGATAGTTTAAGGTCTAAAGCTGGGTGGAGCCCACTGTTCATTTTTTTTTTTTTTTTCTTTCTTCTCTTCTTAGGAACCCTTCCACGATTTTCCTTGCTTCTATTTTGATGT
>NW_024868663.1:0-14112 GCF_013358625.1 Macadamia integrifolia | reverse complement strand
AAAAAAAAAAAAAATCACAAAAGCACCAATAATGGTTGAAGATGATGCAGAAAAGTCAAGCGAGTGGAAGACAATCACCAGTGTTTGTATTCAAATTTCAAATTCTTCTTTTTGATGATTTGATGGATTCTGTTCCTAGCGGTAAATATATAGGGAAAGAGAAAGGGTAGCCGAGATGGACGGACGTGTGGTCCTTATCCAGATCCAGAGGTGGAGTGATGTGTATTGTGTAATGATGAAATTTGGGTGGACAATGTCAGATCAAAATTCTCTGTTTTTTTCATCCATGTTTTTTCTTGTTTTGCTACCTGCAGAACGTGACACGTAGACAACAAGGAGACCAACGGTCAAGATTAGGTGAGGATTATTACATCCGGTGTGTTGGTCTTAAAGTTGTCCACGTATCGCGTTCTGTAGGTAGCAAAACAAGAAAAAACAGGTATGAGAAAAACAGAGGATTATTTTCCGACAATGTCAGCTCTCTGTCTCTGCATGTTATTGTAAGATTAAGAGAAGTGAATGACAAAATAAGCATGAGGCCCAAAACTATCCACCTAAACTTAGAACCAACCTCCAGTTCGCTTGTCTACTCCATCCTCTTTTCTAAGCTTAGGCGGATGGTTTTCGGCGTCTAGGTTTTTTTATCACTCATTTCTCCTGGTCTTATAAAAACATGCAGAGATGGAAAATTCAAGGTTAGGAATTCCATGGGGCAAAAGAAACAAGAAAACAAGAAAACAAGAAAGTTGTAGTTCTCAATAAAAATGAGAAATCTAAAAAGTTTAAATTATACAAAAAAAATAAAATTGACTCCAACCAGAGGGAGAGAGGAAAGCAAAGGAAAGAGGCTAGAAATTAAGAAAGATAAACCTCTGGAAAGATCCAGTCACAAACAGACGATGATAGATACACACATATACACACAAAACAATAGAGTATGAAAGCATTTTGTGCCGAAATGTTTGAATTTGTGAACCGGGAATGGTGGACGCAGATGGATATCGAACTTGAATTGCCTAAAGAGAAGGCAGTACACGGAACTAGGCAATAGACCAAATGGTTATAAGTATCGGTATCGAGATCCCTATTAGTCTCGGCCGATAACAATAATGATATTAATACAAGTATGAATCGATCGTATATAATCATATCAGGTGATTTCACCCTCAATTTTAATAAAAAAATTCCCTTGATTAGAACCATTCAACTTGGCCCGATCTGCATCGGCAAATCCTTCAATTTTGAGATGATTTATGCACCTTGCATAAAAGACCCTGGCCCGGTATCTTCTTCAAATATCACAATATCTTCCCCTCATGTGACTTCCTCCATGCCAGTGTTCTTGTAATGCCTCTTGGGGATGGAAATCTGTTTTCAAAACTTAGGGATATCCTCTTCAAAGGTCACTTTATCCGAGTTGGCCATGGCCGCAGGCCCGCAGCATTAACCCATGGATCAATCCCTAGATCAGCTGATACACCAGATCCAAAAACGACATTTATTACCATGGTCCAACATGTTATTAAGCATTGATATGGTATCATGATATGCCGATATGAATCAGTGTCATTGAAGATTGATTTTGATAGATTCCGATACAGATCAATTATGTTACTATCTATTGAGGGTAAATTTGTCAGGTACTCAATTTTCATCTAAATTTAAAGACACAATTGTCTGATCTAGCTAGACACAGTTGATCCGTATCGATATTTACTGAGAGCAGTACCATACTAATACTGTGATTTAAATCCCAAGTCGATCCGTATCGATATTTACTAATAGCAGTACCATACTAATACTGTGATTTAAATCCCAAGTCTCCAATCTCTGTATCTCCTCTAAAAATTCCAATATGCCATAATGCTCATTGAGATTTTTAGAATTGTCTTTTGACAAAATCTGAATATTTCTCTTTCAAAGTTTTTGCCTTGTTATCCCAGTATGTGGATGCTATGAGAAATGATAGGAAGGTATTGAATTTAATTTGAAAGCTCATAATTCATATCATGGTTCTAAGTATTAGTGTTGGATCGGTTGTATCGTATTGGTATCAGTTCAGGTCAATACTGATACCTAATCGATCCAGATCAGGTATTAGTATGAACCAACAGTAAAATCGTAAGAAAAATTCATTTTTAATGAAAAATAAGGATAAAATTGATTGATCTTGACTGATTTTAGATCAATATTGTATTGATATTGGTATAGACCGATATTGATCCGATACCTAAGAATTAAATCCTTGGCTCATATTCAACCCAAGTTCAAAATTTTTCTCCGAAAAGTTTTCATTGGAAGGCTTAAAGCCAGGGGAAAAAAAACAAGGAAAAACTCTCAGTCTTAACACCAACTCTAGTTGTGCTTTTTTGTCCTTTTTTTTTTAAAGAAAAGAAGTGGAACCTGATCAGCATCCCCTTATGTCTTGTGACCTTTTTAAGAGAATTTGGGTAGCAAAGTCTCTGGGATATTACAGCAACAACATTCAAAACCATATCCCAACTTAATGGGGTCGACTACATGGAGATTCCAAGTAAGGACGAGCGTGATGATCCATGCAAAAAGATTGACGGGTTATGGCTAATTATAATAAGTGCCATCTATGTACCTAACGCACAACTACAGATCATCCACAGGCTTATAATCACATACTATAATAAGGTATTGACTGTCTACTTGACGTACCATACAGATCGGTCAAGTCAAAGCCTCCTACATGTATTACATCCACCGCCAAGACAATCTATCATCCAACCTACTTTTATGAAAGGAGGAATGAGATAACGAATTCTTGACAGCCCCGCTAAGTACAAAAGTAACAATTCGAACACACAACTCCACATTGAAAACTAGATATATAACACACAACTCAGTATTGAAAACTAGAAAAATAACCCACAACTCGAGCCAGAGGAATTTGTGAATAACGGTTCATTGCACCAGTGATGAGCACATTTATGTGTGAAATCTAGGGTAGTAAAACATGCATTTTACATATTTAGAATAGAGCTACATTGGGTTTTACTCTTTTTTTGCAGGTTTTATATTTTCAAGGCCTTAAGAACTATCGGACGCTATAACTCCAATTTTACACATAAAGAGGTCATATTTCTTTCATGGTTGCGAAGAGGACGAAATTCTAAGCAAGATGGACATGTTCAATTAAAAGTACACATCCGTTTGGTCACCCATACAAATGATTATTCTTTTCGGGCCTGAAAAAGAATAATGGATCAGAACTGAACCGAGATGCAGAACCAACCAGTCTACAGTTATCCCAGGGGTGTAAGGAATATTTCAAATGCCAACAAAGATCGATGGACCACACCCTTAAGTGATTGAAGATTCATTTTTGGTAACTACAACTACCTAGCGTAGTTGGTGCATTGTGGTGTGCAAAATCCCTTCCTTATTAGGAGGTCTCAACTTCAAACCTCTAGGCTGAAGAAGAGTGAGAGAAAATAAAGAGAAAAAATAGGAAAGAAAAAAAAAAAGAAGAAAAAGACAAGGGCATGGATGAAATTTTCTATTAAAATAGAATATTGTTCAAATCCAAGCAAGAAAAATAGGTAAGGGGGGTTTCCTCTCAAGAAGAGAGAGAAAAAGAAAAGAAAAAAAAGGAGAAAAAATAGGAAAAAAATGTAAGAAATAAAAAAACCTTCTACTTCCTACGGTTCTCTCTCCTCTCTCCTCTCTCCTCCACCTTACCACAAAATCGTCCAAGGGGATCCACCCTTGGACATCCTCCTCTCTCCCCTATTCCGTATAAAAAGAGTCTATAAAACCCTAAAGAGTGGTCCCTCTCTTCCTCTCTACTTCTCTTCTTAGGTTTTTTTTTTTTTAGTTGTTCTCTCTCTTTCTCTAGTTTTCTCTTTCTCTAGCTCTAGTTCTAGGTTTTTACTTTAAACACTTTTGTAAGTTCTTTTTATTCAATTAATGCAAGCACTTTTATTTTTGATTCAGTCTCTTATTTTTATTGTTTAAGCAATTGAAGTTATAATTTTCAAGTTCTAGTTCTAGGTTTAGTTCTAGGTGACAAGAACAAGCTATGGAGCATGTCTTTCAAGTTCAATTTTTCTCTTCAGATTTGTTTTCTCTAGTACTAGAAATTTCAGATTTTGTTTATTCCAAATCTGGTTTTTAGTACTGGTAGTATCTCAAATAGATCAAGTTTTCAGTCCAAAGATTGAAGTTCAAGTAAGTAAGCTCCTTCAGTAGTCTTCTCACCCCCTCTCATTCCCTCTTCTTGCTACCCCTTCATTCTTAAAGTAATATTTAAATATCAATTTTTACTTTGATGCTTTTCCTTTCCCACAAGGTCCTTGGCTAAATGCATATATTGGCTTTGCCCCTCTCTAGCTATGGAACCATCCTTTTATTTTGATTATTTACTTTTCAACCCTTCCCCTAAAGCCAAGTAGAAAAACCCTTGTAAGAGTATTCTCTGGTCAACTAGGGAAGCTCATATTGTTTATGGTGCATCCCTCGGGCTAAGTAGATATACCTACTTGTATGTCTCTCTATAGTTTTTTCCCCTTTTATTTTATTTATTTACTTTTTAACACTTTTTATTTCAGCACTTTTATTTTCATTTATTTGTTTTTTAATTGCTTGGTTTGAGTATTTAAATTCCTAGATGTGAATGGTTAGGTCACTTTTAGATACACTTATGTTAGGTCGGTAGTTAGAATTAGATCACTATAATGAATCTGTGCACTTTCGCATTGCTAGAAGAAGTCTAAAATAAAGTGGCTGCTCTCCTTGTGTTCGAGCCGTTAGCTACATTAATCCATACGTTTGCGGTTACTTTTAAATGTCAAACAACCAGCATAAAGCCAACCACCGCAAACAAAGTATGCTCACCTAACACATCACATTCAAATTTTTCAGATTCTATCCAATTATATGTATAACCCTTATCTACTTCCATAACTTCTGACATAGACCCGTCCGATATAAAATATCTTCAAGCACCTTCTTTATTTCATCTTCTTAAGACTCTGGTTTTGAACCAATCTTTGTCTAAGTATGATATAGTGGCAAACTAATCCTATCTATGATCATTATTAATTTTATTTAATCTGAAATCATTAGATTTTCCAGATTAAGTAACCTAATCTATCTTCTCTGATGCATAATACATACATCTAGAACTAGATAGATTTATTACTTTCAGGTTTTCAAATATGCTGTCTACCTACATGAATGAGATTTCTGACCCTAATGTTAGTGAGATCACCCTAATATTATTAGTAATGAAATTTACAATCCCTTTTTAGGTGAGGCAAGTTCAACTTCAGTATTTATTTATTTATTCTTTTTTGGTTGGAATGAAAAACCTCATGAAAAACTATGAGAGTAACTTGATTACATCATCCTTAAAAGTAGCATTTATCCTACTAATCCTAGCTCTATTAGCTAAGATAGGGGCACTATTAATAACAAAACGGTCTTATTTCTCAATACAAACATTATCCAATGAAAGGAAGACTTTAAATGAAAGAGGATGCCGTAAAGTTCCCATGGCCATGGTTGCTTGAGAGCTCATTGAGCAAATTCTCTATTTCTAACGAATCCGTCCAGCATTCTAATCTTTTGAAACCCTAGTGCTATTTTGATCCCTTGTTTGATGCCTCTTTCTTCAACTACTTGGGTTGTTCATGCTTGACCAGAGTCTAAATAGAATTTTTTGTTAGTTATGCAAACTGAAGCTCAGCCGGCCACCTTTGTGTTGGGATCAAAACTCGCATCAGAAATGATGATGGGTTGAGTTTGGGTGAGGAGGTTACTGTAAAAGGCCAATGGTTTTGAGGGATGTCTTTAGTATAGCATGTAACAAAGTTGCCTGGAGGGCAACTATCTGTGTTGCTGATTGTTCATAAGTGGGATGTCCTGGATTTTTTATTTTTATTTTTTTTATTAAAAAAAACTCGAATGTATGTAAGTGACCTCATTTAATTGGGATAAGACTCAGTTGTGTTGTTGTTGATGATTGTGGTAGGGGGTGTTGGGATGGCACTTAGTTCGAGTTCCCAATTGGAGATTTGAGATAGGGGCTGGTGAGAATTAGGCTCGGCCTTTCTGAAAATAATGTTGCTCCGCATGATTTATTTGAACTAAGTAGTGACTGAAAAAGTGATTAGGATTTGGGATTTTTCCAAAGATGAGAGATGAATTTTTGATGTAGTTCATGACTAGATCTGTGGTATTTGAGCCTTGAAGGTGTTCGGTGCATAGCCTGAGAGAACCTCCAGCCCAATTGTGTATTATAAAGTTGCAAGAAAAGACATGCCATTCACTTTCTTTTCCTAGTGACAAAAGTGGCAGAGATCCTTGGTAATGAGAAAGCATTTTAATCTAGAATGATTTTCTAGATAAAGTGGTTGAACAAGGGATGTGACTTGGGTTTCCATATCGTCCGGATTAATGTCTCATTTAGGTAGGTAGGGTGATTAAGATTTTGAAACTTTACTATCACTCCCCTATACTTGTCCTATATTTACTAAAATTCTTCTATTTATATATTTATTTATTTATTTGATAGCTCCTACTTTTGGATTTTTGCATCTCTTTATCCCTTGATTTTTGTTTAAATGCCCAGAATTTCCCTTTTCACCTGATAACCTATTCATCCTTTTTCAAATTGATTGGTTTAAAAGTGCTTTTATTGAACTAAGAAGGAACAAGCAACTGGTTACTCCATTTTTAATGTGATCGATTAAAAAATTACTTTACCGAGCTAAGAAAGAAAATGCTGGCTGAAAACTCACTCCCACTAACAATATAATTTTCCACAATAATAAATTATTGTGGTTATTTATTTATTTATTTGTTTTATGGTGCGACAGGGGTGGCAACTTACATTTGATGGCCTGGAGTACCTAGGCATGGACCCCAACACATGGGTGCATGCCTCGAGGTGCTCCAGGCTATCTGAGGTGGGTTGCCACCTTTGTTGTGTATAGAAGAGCCCCATATCAATATTGGTCTCAGCCAAGGATTCTAATATTGGGCATTGGATTAGGATCGTTAACCGTATAAATTGATCAAAATTGGCCTTGAATCAGACAAATTTACTTTAATTTAAAATATTCAGTTTTTCCTTCTTTTTTTTTTTCCCTTTAACCATTGGATCGGTATCAAAATGGTTCGGGGATTGGTATTGTCCGATATCAATTAGGTCCGGGCAATTTCACCAATTAAATCAATTTTTCCTATTGAATGTACCACTGAGATTTATACCGACCCCATTAAATATCGGCTGAGACCATGGTTTCAAAAATCTGATAGCATAGATTGAATTGATAACTGTCGAGACTCGAGACGGATCCCAAGTTTTGACCAATCCGATACTAATCCACTGGTACAACCCAGAGGTAGGAAAGTAATAAAAAAAAAAAATTTTAAAATGGTAAATCAGCCCAATCCAGTCCTATCCAAGGTTATTTGATTGATTCAAATCGGTAAAATCAATGTCGATGAAGATTGAACTCAATCCATAGATCAGAAAAAAGATACGATCTCAATTCCAATTACTTGATAGATTAGATTGGCGGATGGGACAAAAATAAAAGAATAAATAAAGAAGTATATATCTTTATGTAACTTGGTACTAATGCGTTTAAACGTAATTCTAAAAATAATTAGCCACATATTCCATTTTATGCAATTTTTGAACCGGTCACATTAAAAATGGAGTAACTAGTTGCTTGTTTGTTTTTGATTCAATAAAAGCAATTTTTGAACCAATCAATTTGAAAAATGATCAACAGATTATCAAGTGAAAAAGAGGGGTATTCTGAGTATTTAAAAATAACAAAGGAGAAAGAGATGTAAATGTCCAAAACCAAGAGGGTATAGTAAAGAAGTAAAAAGTAGAAAAGTTTTAATAAATAGAGGCCAAGTATAGGGGAGTGATAGTAAATTCCCCTTAAGATTCTTAATGACGAAACTAGTTATAGCTTCTTCTTCTTTCGTTTTTCTTTTTTCTTTTTTTTTTTTTTTTTTTTTTTTTTTTTTAAGGATTGCCATTGAAATGTTGAAATTAATAGTAGGAATGTTTCTGTAAGATTTTCTTAAAGATAGATTGATGGTTTCAACTTTCACAACCCTGACTGTGAAGGCCAGAACAAATAAGCTTAGAAAGGGAAGGTGGGGTTTGGTTGTCGAGAATCTATATTTGGGTTTGATGAGATTCAAATCCTCTTCGCTCCCATTCAAAACCTCAAGCATGTTGGGAATAGGGATTTTGTCTTCTTCTTCCTTCAAAACTACTTGCATGCAAGGATGATGCTCTAAATTGCAAGGCACAGCCACTATGGTTGATTATTTCTTCTTCTTCGTTTGGATTTTTAAGGCTAAGCTTTCCTCCCACCAATTTGTGAGGCAAAAACCCTTTCTCTCTTGATTTATTTCTTCTACCCACTTGAACTCTCTATTTCCTTCCTCAACCTGTCCTTCTCTTTCTCTCAACACAAACTAGACAAATGGGGAAGACACAATTTGCTGGATACTTCTCTATTTGGTTTAAAATTACACATGTGACAAGTCTAGATTACCCTTCACTTTCACTAGGTACTGGTTCACTTGCATTCATTTTCTCTTTTTTATTATATATATATATATATATATATATTACCATTGTCTCTCTTCTTTTTCTCCTTCTAACACCATGGAAGCAAACCCGCACCACCCCGTTTCCTTCTTACCCTACACCTCCCCTACCTTCTAGGTGAGGGTTCGTCGGCTGCCGGGCTTCCTACAGTCCATGAACATCTAGTACATCAAGCTTGGATACCACTACCTCATCACGGGATATACCTAGACACGATACCAGTGTTGGTACTGGTGTTCAGAGCCGATGTTGGGAGCCTGAGCAAGGAGCAGCTGTGGATGAAACTTTGGAAAGAGACCCGTAACGATTCTGCTACGGCTCTGGCTTTTCTCATTGTCTTCATTTTCGCCCTTTCCTTCTACTTTATGTCTCGTCCTCGCTCCCGCCCCATCTACCTTCTCGATTTCTCTGTAACTTGTTGGTGTTCATAGAGTTTTCATGACTCCGTAGGTTGCGGAGTTGTTCATTAGTTACTGTGTTGACGACCTGATCATGTGAATGAGACTATGAGGAGAGATCTCTAAAACTGAAAGAATGGATTCTTACGTTGACGAGAGTGTCCCCTTGCTTTCCTCCCATCTCTTATATGTCATCATTAATTACACTCATGGCTAAGTCGGTGGACACTGAAATTGAATTGCTAAACAATGCAAGTATTGAAAAAGGAATTCATAGATAAGCTTGGAAATAGGAGAAATTTGACGAGGCAAGCCTGGATTTTCAAAGGCAGATCCTAGAGTCATCAAGGATAGGGGATTAGTCGTACATACTCAAAGTGATGATGTCTTCGGAGAACTGCACGACGATGAAGTAAGGGAGAGCAGAGGAGTCGACAATGATGTTTGTGGCCTAGACGAGCTGTCTGAGAAGACAGGGGTGAGGCCCAATGACATTGGTGTGCTAGTGGTAAACTATAGCCTCTTCAACCCTGCCTGGGGTTGCAGGGTAAAGGCAGGGTTGAGGGTGGGTGAGGGGTTGTTTAAATTGTATATTGACATTTTCTTTAATGAGTGTACAATGGTGCTCTTATATAGAGATTACAGTTATTGAGTTATAGACAAACTCTATGATCACATGTGGGAGACTCAAACTCTAATATTAATGGGGTAGGACTCTGTTAACATATGTGAGTAATGGACAGAAAGTCTATTATCACATGTGAGAGTCCTATTCCAACTCTGTTGTCTCATGATGCAGTCTTGGACTGCAAGTAGTCTTTAGAGTTTGTGCTCACTGAAAATGCCTACAATGTAGGAGAGTTTTTGAGTGTGAGTATGACTCTAGAGGTTGAGTTCGAGTGGGACGCTAACTGTCCTGATACACCCCCTCAAGGTGGGGATTTGAATGGTCGAATCCGCAACTTGTCCCGTAGAAAGGAGAACCATGTAGAGCTGAGAGCTTTGGTAAGGATATCGGCTATCTGGTCATGTGTTGAAATGAACTGCACTTGAAGTTCCTTGGAGGCGACTTTATCACGAACGAAGTGGAAGTCAATTTCAACATGCTTGGTACGAGCATGAAAGACCGGATTGACCAAAAGGTAAGTGGCCCCAATGTTGTCACACCAAAGAATGGGTGCAATGGGAACAGGGATCCCTAATTCCTCAAAGAGAGAGCGAAGCCAAGTGAGTTCGGCGCAGGCATCAGCCACTGCTTTGTACTCAAACTCGGTGGAGGAGCGTGCAACTGTCTTCTGCTTCTTAGAGGCCCAGGAGATCAGATTAGGACCCATATAGATGGCATAGCCTCCTGTGGATTTACGATCCGTACTGTTACCAGCCCAGTCAGCATCAGAGAATGCTTGTAATTGGAGGGAACTAGATTTGGAGATGAACAACCCATGATCCTTGGTTCCTTGGAGATAGCATAGAATCCATTTGACTAGTGTCCAATGGTCTTCGGAGGGGGCATGCATGAACTGGCAGGCACGGTTCACTAAATAAGCCACATCAGCCCTGGTGAGGGTGATGTATTGGAGAGCACCGACAATGGAGCGATACCTGGTGGGGTCCGAAAGAAAGACACCCCCTGTGGAAGATGCTGCAAAGGTGGTGGCCATGGGAGTAGTGACGGGCTTACAGTCAGTCATGCCAACCCTCTGGAGGAGATCAGTGATGTACCGGTGTTGAGAGAGGAGGATACCATCAGACCGATATAGGGCTTCAATACCAAGGAAAAAGCTGAGACAACCCAGATCCTTGATAGAGAATTCTGAAGCAAGCTGATGAAGGAGAGTCTGAACATGAGTTGGTTGGTTCCCTGTAACCAAGATGTCATCGACGTAAACAAGGACATATGTGACAACAGAGCCCTGCATGTAGATAAATAATGATGTGTCGGTTTGGGATGACCAAAAATTGGAGCAAATGAGGAACTCAGTTAACCTGTGAAATCAAGCCCTAGGAGCCTGTTTGAGCCCATAAAGGGACTTGTGGAGGAGACAGACATGATTAGGGCACAGGACATCTTCAAAACCCTGGGGTTGAGCCATGTAGACTTCCTCAGATAGAATACCATGCAAGAATGCATTCTGCACATCATGCTGACAAACAACCCATCCATTAGATATGGCTAAGGAGAGGACCGTTCGTATGGTAGTAGGTTTGATGACAGGGCTAAAGGTCTCATGATAGTCAAGACCAAGTTGTTGATGAAATCCTTTAGCAACTAAACGGGCCTTATAGTGCTCAAGGGAGCCATCTGCCTTCCGTTTGATGCGGTACACCCACTTGCAGCCAACCAGATTCATAGTTTCCCTGTAATGCACAAGAGACCAAGTATCATTACGTAATAAAGCATTAAATTCATCAGACATAGTAGAACGCCAATGAGGAACCTTGTGGGCCTGGGAGAAGCATGTAGGTTTAGTCGGGTCAGGTGAGGTGATGCTAGAGAGGGTCAGGGGGTCAGTATAGAGATCGTGTAGGGTTCTGGTGCGACAGGGTGGGGTGGTAGAGGAGTCAAGGTTATGGCAGGTTTGGGTTAGGTGAGGTGAGAAAGGAGGGGATATAGGAGAGGGTGGTTCAGGTAGGGGCGGTTCTGGGATGGCAGGGAGAGGGATGGGTGGGTTTGGGAGGGTAGGCAGAGGGCTAGGGTGAGGTTGAGGGGTAGGTATGTTAGGTGCAATGCCCCACGGGGGAGGGGTAGTAGGAGGGGATTGGGTTGAGGAGGATGGTGGTGCAGTGTGAAATGGGAAAGTAGATTCGTCAAATTTGATATGGCGAGATATGTAGATACGACGGCTGATGAGATCCATACAACAATAACCATGATGGGAAGGGCTATATCCTAAGAAAACACATGAGGTAGAACGGGGTTCAACCTTGTGATGATTGTAAGGACGGAGCCATGGATAACAAAGGCATCCAAAGATTTTTAGAAAAGAGTAGTCCAGAGAATTGCCTATAACTAACTGATGGGGGGATTTGTTACCTGTGACAGAGGAGGGCATGCAATTGATGAGAAAGACCGCGGCTTCAAAGGCATAATCCCAGTAAGCCTGGGGAATAGCTGCATGGGATAGTAGGGTAATCCTAGTGTCAGCAATGTGTCTGTTACGACATTCAACTATTCCCTGTTGCTCATGAGTATAAGGGCAAGATAACCTGTGTTGGATGCCCAACTTGGCAAAGTAAGATCGGAGAGTACGAAATTCTCCCCCCCCAATCAGTTTGAATGGCCTTGATGGAGCGAGAGAACTGACGTTCCACCAAGGCCTGAAAAGTATGAAAGGCAGAGTAAACATTAGACTTCAACTTTAAAACAGTAAACCAAATATATTTAGTATGGTCATCAACAAATATAACAAAATAACGATTCCCATTTGAAGAAACTATGGGATGGGGGCCCCATACATCACTAAAAACCAAATCCAAAGGAGAGGAACTACGAGTACTAGTTTCAAGTAGTGACAATCTACTAGCTTTGCCCATTTGGCAAGCAGAACATAAAGAAGGAGACTTCACGAGCTGATGACCAGGTAACATAAGATGAAGGACACGTTCATGAGGGTGCCCTAAACGATGATGCCAACGACTGAAAGATGACGTAGAGGCCAGATTGGCATAAGGTGATGCTGGAACGAAATAAAGACCATGCTTATTGTGTCCAGTGAAGAGGGTTTGATTGGTCTTCAGATCCTTCACATAGAAAAAGGAAGAGTGAAACTCAAAGTAAACATTATTGTCACGGCAAAAGTGCTGAACAGATAACAAAGAACAAGTGAGAGTGGGAACATGTAAAACAGTAGAAAGAGAAAATGAACGAGAGGGAGAAGAGATGGAAGCAGTGCCCATGTGAGATATAGGAAGGCCCTTACCATTACCAACCACAAGTTGGTTATTACCTGTGTATGGATCATAAGAGGAGAATTGGGTTAAGTCAAGGGTGGAATGGTGGGTGGCTCCAGTATCAGGGATCCAAGAGGTGGTGAAGGATTGTGGAGGTGTGGGGTGATGGGGTGGAGGTGCGATGGTAGGGGGTTGAGGGGTAGGGAAGGGTGTAGTATGGTAGGCGTTGGGTTGAGGTGGTGGCCGATTGTAGGGATGGGGAGGGGTAAGTAGAATGGCGGCTCTGGTAGGTCCTTGTGGGCTGTAGTAGCAAGTGTCTGTCTGATGATTAGTGCGTCTACAGATTGTGCATAGATTGTGAGCGAATGTATTAGAGTGACCAAATCCACTAGCACGACCACGACCACGACCACGGCCTCGGGAGGAGCTTGTACCACGACCACCAGTGTAAGGAGGACCACGACCTTGGTGAGTGACATGGGCTGATACATCGATGGCAGGATCAACAATGGGAAGGCGTGAGTGGAGAAGGTTCTCGTGACTCATAAGGAGACCATGCATGTCGGTGTAGGAGATAGGCTCCTTTCGTGCCATCATAATGGAGGCAAGGGCTTGATATTCAGTGCGTAGGGCCCGGAAGATATGGATGTTAAAGTCTTCTGATGGGAGGGGCTTCCCTGTAGCTGCTATCGAAGAGATGCTTGGCTCGATGGAGAAACTGAGTAATGGTCTCATCTGGTTTGTGAACCAGATTTTGAAGGGAGACGTTGAGAGATAAAATCCTAGTTGTAAATGGAGAACTGAATGCAGCATAAAGTGCATCCCAGATCTCTTTGCTAGTGGTCCGTCCAACTGCTAATGAAAAGGCTTCTTCAGAGAGAGAGGCGATGAGAAGGCTCATAATAAAAGCATCTTGTTCACGCCATGCCTTGGCTTTGATAGGGTCTTGAGGGCAACGATTGTCACCGATGACATAGTCGAAGAGGCGTTGGCCAGTGAGATAGGGTACGACTTGCGTGCGCCAATAAACATAGTTCTTAGATGTGAGCTTTAGAGATATCATATGATGAGCACCAGATAGAGATGTGGGAGGTGGGGATGGTTCGGCCATGGTAGAAGAGGGAGGAGTGTTATTGGAGATAGTGGGGTGTGGGTTAAACTATAAGTGAGAGAGGGACGTTGGGCTCTTTCTTCTTTTTTTTTTTTTTT
>NW_024868662.1:64460-98450 GCF_013358625.1 Macadamia integrifolia | reverse complement strand
CTCTTCTGATTACCCTTTCTTTCTTAATTTAGGATTTTTATTTTCAGTCGTTACATTATTGCTATTCATTTCCCCCAAGGTTCATGGTTAGTGTATGTGATGGCTTTGCCCCTCCTAGCCATAGAACCATCAATTTATTGTTTTTATTTTAATTGTCTCCCTTTCCCTAAAGTTAAGTAGAGTAACCCTTGTAAGAGTGACTCTCTGGTCAAGTAGGGAAGCTCATATTATGATGCATCCCTCGGGCTAAGTAGAGAAACCTACTTGTGAGTCTCTCTCTAGCTTTATCCCCTTTCTTTTACTTTATTTTTATTTCAACATTTTTTTTCCTTTATTTATTTGTTTTTTTTTAATTACGTGGGTTATTTATTTTCAGTTATTTATTTATTTAATTTTAATTGCGTGGATTGCGTCTTTAAATTCTTAGATGACGAATGGTTAGGACGTTATTTTAGATACATATGTTTAGGACGGTAATTAGAATTAGATCACAACCATTAATCAGTTCACTTTCGCATTATTAAAAGAAATAAAAAATAAAGTGGCTGCTCTCCCTGTGTTCGACCCGTAGCTACACTGATCCGTACGCTTGCGGTTACATTTTAAATCTCAAACACCTTGCTAAATTTCTTTGACTTGGACAATGGAGACTATGGATCCATCCCCCTATGTGGCAGGTTTGTCTTGTCGGATTCAAATCCTCTTCCATACCACTAGAGGTTCAACGTGCATTTAACTGTTGGACAGATCTAAGGTGCGTGCCCGTGTGTTGGACAGCATGTCATACCATGTGTGTCTTGCAGAAATCAGCTTATGTCATCGGTTGGGGATTTCAATTGGCCTATTTTTGTTTTGTTGACCGAATCCCTTGGCACTTGTCACTCCAGAACTTTGTTAGTTAAGAATGTGTTTAAAATCTCTCAATTTTCTTGATTAAAATAGTATTTTTCTTGTTATGAATAGGTCATGGATGTATAAGTGCTTTGTTTTTGGTACAAGAGTTAAGTTAATGTCAGCCAATGTTTGATGGTGTTGTCTCTTCATGTAACGTAGCTCAATGCTTGAATGTTCTTGACCTCCAATCGGATTGGGCCAGGGATGGACCAGCTGGCCTCTTCTTCTCAGGTTGGGGGCATCAAAGAGTTCAAAAAAGAAAAAAAAAAAAGGGGGGGAGGGGGGGGGGTTGCAATCTGGTGGGTTTCTTAACTCGCACTATTTTGTACATTATTTTGTGATGCAGTCTTGTTGGAAACTACAGATCAGGAGATGAGAAATATACTCTTCTATATGTGCAACTTTTTTTTTTTTTTTTTTAATGAAACTTTCTAGGTTCAAGGTGTCTGTTCAAAACAAATTCAATTCTTCTATTCTTCACTATTGAATGAGCATAACTTTTAAATATTTAAGGAGAGTCCAATCACTTACGTGAAGTGGATTCCCCAATTCACATATGTTTGCTGGTCGTCACTTGTTGATAGTTTGACGGAATGAAAAAAGTCCGTTGTCCTCCTTTTCTAGTATTTTAAAGTTTTATATTACCAAAAAAGAATAGTTGTTATCCCAAATCCCAACAACAAGGAAGGGGATTGATTTCATTCCATTTTATATGCTCTCTCTCCCTCTTAGGGCCCGTTTGGTATCGTTTCTATTCCAGAAACGTCGTTTCGTGTCAAAAACGAAAATTTCAGTTTCTATGTCAAAATGCAGTTTTTAAATGAAAAAAATGATGTTTTAAAATTTTAGATTTTTATCGGGATTTTTTTTTTTTTTTTGTAAAATGGAACGAAACTGGGAAGACGGAACTCCAAAATAGAGTTCCGTCCAATCTCGTTTTTTCACTTTTTGTTCCAAAAAACAGAAACTGACTATTTAGTGCGCCAAATAGAAGATTCCGTTTTTTCGTTCCAATAGAACGAAAAAACTCCAAAAACGTTTTTTTAGAGTGATACCAAACGGAGCCTTAGTCTCTCGTCCCATTGCTTCTTGTTCACTTAGACAATTGCATCGGATGTGTGATATTGAATTTCGTTTCTCCATGAGAGATGCAATGCAATTTTTTTTCGCTAGAATATCATATATATTAAAATTATGAAAAGAAAAATTAACAAATATAGTACATCAAATGAGGGAGAGAAGAGAACCCAACCCTCACTAAGGAAGAGAAGGAAATGCACTAATTTCATCTTCAGCATTGCCATCAGCAGAAAAAGGCACCAACACAACTCCACCAAGCCAAAACCAAGAAAAAAAATCTAGATAAGTTTGAACCTAGGGCGACCAGAGGTATCCATAAGTAGATCCATCTGCACCAGCGCAGGCCAAGAAGTTACTGGCATAGAAACTTCAAACCGAACTGCTGATTTTGACAAAAAATCAGCCACTGAATTTGCTCCCCGATAACAATGGGTTATTTTCCATTCCACACCCTCCAAGTAAGACACAATTTATCCATCTTTGCCGAGGAGAGATGCATTGCAAGTTACAACATAAAAAAGAAGAAATTTATCGGGTTAGATCAGATTGCAACACTGATTAAAAGTTCCTGGGATCTAAATAAAATTCATTTCCATCTCATCATTTAGTCATTTCTCCTCTTAAAATGAATAGGCCCCAATCCCAAGGTCATTGAAATGTAATCAGAGTAGATATCAAAATCTAAAAGAAAACTTACTTCATTAAAATACTTTTTTTCTTTAATTTTTCGTGTATTTCATTTACAAAAAATAGAAAAATGGAGGAAGCTAGACAAATAGAAAGATGGAGGATAATTTTTTAGTTTCAATTGTTCATGCGTCTTAAGTAAAACCCTGAACCAAGAGAGAGATGATGTTCTTGAGCTTCGCCTCTTGCACTTGTGAATTTTTCTTTTTTGGCCAAACTCTCTTGCACCTGCAACAGCTTGGAAGAGAGCGTACGAGTAATGGGGAGAGAGAAGTGTTATTAAAAAGAAAATTATAAAACAAAATTAAATCAATCTCCTTCCGTCATTTTTATTGGAATAAATTTGTTTTTTTATTAGTATAAAATTCAAAATATTAAAAAATGAGGATAACAGACTGCTTTCAATTATGTCAAGCCCTCAATATGTGTTGACTAGTCAACTAGCATATGTGACTTGGGAATCCATTTCACATAGGTGAAGATTCACCGGACTAAGAGGGAATAAAACCCTAATGTCTCAAGCCCAAACTTCAATCCTATGGTGAGATTAAAACAAAATAAAGAAAATTAAAACTTAAGGAAAACCTAATTGATTCTAGGCTCCCTGGCAACTTAAAGACATGCTAAAAATAAAATAAAGACAAAAATTTAACAAGGCTACCAAAATCATGGCTGATGTGCTCCATAGATGGCGGTTTCTCTTTGCACAAAGAGTATTCCAAAAAGGGGCCAAAGGTGGACTTCATTCTAAGAAATAGACCAAGTAAATAGGGAAGGAGGGGAGTGGGGCACAATTCTTACAATACTCCCCTGGATCGGGCTCCTTTGTAGCACGCTTTAGAGTAACTCAGATCTAAGGGCTAAGAGTCCTACGTTACATGTTGTGTCGATAAAGGATCCCAGTCCCTGCTCCCCTAATCGTAATTTTTATTTTAGGTAAATTTTTTTTTTTTCTTTCGAATAATAGAAGAACTGCTAGCAGTCGGTTGGAAATCTTCTAAGGGTCCGTTTCGTATTGTTCTTAAGAAACGTTTCTATCATTTTTCCGTTTCAATAGAACGGAAAAAAGCAAAAATCCGTTTGGCAACCATATGATGTATTTCAGTTTTTTTGAAACAAAAGTTGAAAAAAAAAATTTGAACGACCGAAGACGGAACGACTTTTTGCTGTTTCGTCCATGTTGTTTCGTTCCAAATGTTCTAAAAAAGGAACAACTTCAGAGACAATTCCCAATAAAATACTTGCCTCCTCTGCCTTTCACGTTTGCGCACCCAAAGCTGGAGAAGAAGAAGACCACTCGCCTCCTCTGCTTTCCACCTTTGCGCACTCAGAGCTGGAGAAGAAAAAGACCGCTCGCCGAAGAAGAGAAGCACGATCGACCTTAATCATCGACTTCACTCTCAAGTTCGACGGACGGAATACACTCGCCCACGGTTTTTTCACCTCTGCCTTTCATATTTGCTCACACAGAACTGGAGAACAAGAAGACCGATCGCCGAAGAAGAGAAGCACGATCGCCGGAGAAGAGAAGCACGATCGCCGGAGAAGAGAAGCACGATCGCCTGAGAAGATTTAAGAGAAGCACGATCGACCTTGGTTTCCCCTTTTGATCTCTGCTTGTTGTCACTCAAACAGGTATGCCCTAACTCTTTAGATTTTCTCTGATATGTTGATGATGGATCATGACCTCAATAAACCTTTATAATACCCTGATCTACAACCCAAATCAAGAATGGAGAGTTCGGTATTGTTTACCTCTAAGCCTCTGCAATTTGACTGATCGGACTTGGGTTTTCTAGGGTTATTTTTTAAGAAATCTTGTATCTTCAGATCGGCAAACCTGATCTGCATCTCTCCAACCGTCGAAGGCATTTCTTGGGGAGCTTCAAACATTTAAATATCATGATGAAAGATAGGAAGCTTCAAGTAACCCAGATGATGGTCCATGAAGAAACAAATTTTAGAACATAAAAAAGATCACTGGAGGCTGACATGAATTGAAAAAAAAAAAACATTACTTATAATGGCCACCAACAGGATTCGCCGCTGCTAGTACAGAAGTACGTGCTGATAAACTTGCTAATAGCCCAACCTTTGCAACAGAGACACATTGTTGCTCCATGGCTTCTAATAGAGCCTAAGATGAACAAAAATTTTGACAAACCCCAAGCCTTAAATCCCATATGCACAACTTATTGGGCTGGCCAATTGGAACAAAAGTCACAAACCTGATGTTTTGCAGACATTTTATCAAACTCATCAATGCAGCATAATCCACGGTCTGCAAGAACCATGGCACCTGCTTGGAACAGATCAACTTTAGATATCATTTGCTGAAAAATAATCCATGAGCATAGTGTTCATGTAATCTTAAATGATGAGAGTCACAAGAACTCCGTTTATGAAGTGATTTTGTGCTAGGTTGCTAGCCAGATAATGAAGTGGCTTATGGACCTCCATTTATGGCCAACTCATTAATCCACAGAATTTTCTTATCAGTGTGGCACAATGTGTTTCAGACAAAAAATATGCCAGCAAGAAGATTGAATGTTCACCCATTTCTTATCAAGCATGTGACTTGCCAAGTTTATGGATTTGAGATAAGGTTAGGTTTTAGCTTAGCATTTCAGAAGAGAATAGAAAGAGGGAGAGGATCAAATGTGTTGCTGGTTAAGTGGTTATCATGGAGGCTTTCTGGACACAACAAAGAGGGTGAAAGAGAGGGAAAGAAAAGAAAAGAAAAAAGAAATTGAGATGAGACATTGTACATCTGAGTGATACAATTTGGGTATGATTCCAAATCTGATTTCCAGATTTCTTTGGTAATTTTTATTTGATAATTATAATAAGACATTGTTACTTGGGTTTCTTTGTTACTTTGCGGTCTTATGTTGCCTGTATTACTTTTTGTTTCTTTAGTTCAAGAAATTGTTAGTCTTCATGCATGTAAAAATGTTTTAACAATGTTTGTATCATATTCAGAAGATTAGCTTTGTTAATTCTTTTTTTAGTGTTCAGTCTTTCGTAACCCAGTACATTAACTTTTTACACTAACTTATAATGTTAACTATTATGTTTGGAAGTAGTATCCCTGCCGTTAAGTGGTCAAAACTTGAGACTACTGTTTTCATTGAGGCAATGAAAGAAGCTGTAAAAAATGGTCACAAATCCGGTAATTCATTTAACAAAACTAGATGGGAGGACATTACAAAGCAATTTCAGAAAGCTTTAAATCATATAGTTGGGAGAGAACAATTACGCAACAAGATGAACAAGTTGAAACACGCGTACCAACAATTCAAGAGACTACTTGACACAACTGGATTTGGGTGGAACTCAATGACAAAATCAGTCATAGTTGATGATGAGTCTGTATGGGATAGGGCAATACAGGTACAATAGATCTCACACGTTAGTTGAATTATTTCAAAATTAGATTGCAATGACTAGTACATCTGAGTGATATAATGGCTGCTTATGCAAGCAAATCTAGGTTGGTTGAAATACAAGAAGTATGGACTAAGCAATTGGCCAGATTTGAGCATGGTATTTGGGGATGCATATGCTAGAGGTAACTTAGGGATTGACAGCGCTCAAGATTTGGATGACATCGAAGCTGTTAATACTATTGATATTGAGCAAGTCTTTGAATCCCCTAGTACCCCGGTGCATTTAGGCATGACTGACTCCTTCCATGAGGATACTCCTACTCCAACTCACACCACCATAAAGCGAAATCTTGATAGGACACCCACGGGAGGAAGGAAAAAGAGCGCCAATAAGGGAGATAGCCATGTCAAGGACTTATATGGGAAGTATTTATCCATTAAAATTGAGAAAGCATCATGTACTTCCATTACATCTCCTGTTCGTGGTGGGGAAGGTGCATCTCGTCCTCGAGATTTCAGTGTGAGTGCATGTGAGGCGGTATTATCCTCTATACTGGTATGTCAAAGGAGACATACTTGAAGGCTACCAGTCGTATGTGTGCTAATCCTACTTGGAGGGAGTTGTTTGTCTGTGCAAAGCCTGTTAAGAGGACTTGGCTTTTAGATGCCTTGGAGTAGTTCAGGGGCAATGGGCCCTTTGTCTGATTCTACTATTTTATGATGGTTGTGTTTGAATGCTACTTTTGATCATTTTGGATTCAGGACAATACTTTCGATGATGACTACTTTTTTTTATTATTATTATTGATGTGTGTAATGTTGAACATGTGTTTTGGGTTGAGACGACATATCAGATTGTTATGTTTTACAATTATTTGTTTGCAATTGATAAGTAGTTGTCAATTTATTGCAGTTATGTCAAATGCATTATGTGAAACTTCTAGTGATGAAGAAGATATAATCATTCATATGGGAATGGAATTACTGAGTGAGGCTGTATATATTAGGGAACCATATAGGGATAGTGTATTTTCAGGTGCTGTCATGATGCATGAGGTATTGAATGGGCATGCCAACAGATGTTACGAAGAGTTTATGATGGAACGTCATGTCTTTCTCAACATATGTGATTATGTTAGACATAGGGGGTGGTTGAAAGACACAACCAACATCCGAGTGGATGAACAACTTGGAATGTTCCTATGGATTGTTGGAAAGGGTTCAAGTAATAGAGACATCCAAAATCATTTCAACCACTCAGGAGAAACAATGAGTCGAACATTCAATGTTGTCTTGATTGCAATGCAACGCCTGGCTAAGGAAAAAATCAGACCACTAGACTTCAGTATGATACCGACAGTGATTGCACAGAACCCAAAATACTACCATTTTTTCAAGGTAAATATGTTAATATGATACATGTTTGTAATTAAATATATGAATACTTATATTCTTATATGTAGTGACGATTTAATTGTCCATATATTTCATAACACTGTATTAGCGCTATAGATGGTACTCACATCCACGCAGTCGTTCTAAGAGAGGATCAAACTCGATATAAGAATCGGAAGGGGATCACAACTCAAAATGTGATGTGTGCATGTTCATTTGACATGCGATTCACATATGTATATGCGGGATGGAAAAGTAGTGCAAATGTTTGTCGAGTACTTGAACAGGCAAGGAGTGATCCTCGATTGAGTTTTCCACATCCACCTCCAGGTATTAATTTTATTATAGTATATTAGATTTCCATTTAAGTGTATACGTAATAACATATATTATTTTTCAATTGTAGGAAAGTATTATGTTGTCGACTCTGTGTATGCTAGCCAATCTGGATTTTTGATACCATTTAGGGGTGAGAGATATCATCTACCGGACTACAAAGGGCCTAGAAGATCCCCAAGAACAGCAAAAGAGTTGTTCAATTATAGGCATTCATCACTTCGAAATGTCATTGAACGTACATTTGGGGTATTGAAAAAAAAATTTCAAATTTTAATGCTCATGCACCAATTCCCAGTGAAAGTTCAGGCATCAATGGTGCTGGCATGTTGTGGGCTACGCAACTATATCGAGAAGAGCATATTGCTGATGCTGAATTTTTTTGGGATGAGTGATGATTTAAAAGTTCCAGAGGATGACTTGAATCCACCACATGAAGATTTCGTTGATCATTCTACAGCACAATCAAGTCAATGAAATAGGGCAAAAGAGATGAATGCCACTAGGCTAAGAATTACAAATGCAATGGCTAGACAGCAAAGGATGCCTGAACTAGTAGAAAACTAAAACCAATAACTATTTTGATAAAACTGAAAACCTAAATTGATCCTAAAAGTGATGTAGTACTTGTTTTATGTTACATTTATGTATGTGGTACAAGTTGATATATTATTATGAATGTCATATATTTGGATGCTTTATTAACTTCTTTGATATTTAAATTACTGTTACAAATGACTTCTTCTATGCCTCCACTCATAATAGCAAATTGTGAAATTTATGGGAAGAGTTGTGCTAAATATACAACCAAGTCAGGAAAAAATATTAGAAGAGAATTTTTCAAGTGTCAAGATTCATGTAATTTTTTCATGTGGGTGGACCAACTATATCTATGTAGATGTGGTAAAGGTCAATGCAAAGTACGAACTACGACGAAAGGTCCAAACAAGGGACAGTATTTTATATATTGCCCAAATTCAACTGGGGTAATTTATTTCTATAATTGATCTATACCTATAGATAATTTTAGATTTTTGTTTTTAATTTGATGTTAAATTTCAATGACCCTAATCACATCTATTATTTGATATAGGCTGATAACCGTGGATGTGGTATATTTGTATGGTTGAAAGATGAACCACATATCTCTACCATGCAACATACATTATATGTTCAGAAAGCTCAACATCAACATCATCCACACCACCGTCCATTTCGAACAAGTACATGAAAAGATATCTGAAAGGGACACTTAAAGGATTAGAGGACCAAACAAATAAGATGAAAGACATCCTTCATGCATTCAAGTCTTTAGAATTGGACAAAAAGTGAAAATTTGGGGAATTATGTAATAATTAACTTGGACATGGCATTGTTAATTCTGTACTTTATTCGTCCTTTTGAAACAATTTTTTTTTTGTATGTAATACTTTATTGTCCCAAAGGATTAGTAATTTCCTATTTTAATGTTATTTCTGTAATTATTGACTTAAAAAAAAAGAAAGAAAAAAAACGTTTTTGAAACAAGCATAACCAAATGGCAGAATTGTCGGTTTTTTGTTCTGAAACTATTCCATAAATAGATTCACCAAACAACCTTAAAACGTTTAAAAATGGCGTTTCGACACAGAAACTGAAACTTCCGTTTTTGACACGAAACGGAGTTTCTGGAACATAAACGATACCAAACGGGCTCTAAGAGCTCCAACCCACATGAACTGTGACTCATCACTGGCGCAAAGGGGAAAATGGAAATTAAGACTGATTTTTGATGAGCTGGGCTGAATCAAAATTGGTTCTTGGTTCCTTGCTCGATAATGGGTGGGTTCTATCATTTTTAAATAGTGCTATTGATCCATTGCGATTTAGGGCGCAGTCGTAAGCTAGCATCACTATGACAATACAGGTGGGTCCTACCTGAATGGATATCAAAATGAGCATAATTTTTTTGGAGGCAAGCTATCCTTAATAACATCTGGTTTAGGGGTGCAAGTTTGGTCATTTTGATTCAAGCCCACCTTGAGCCTCAATAAGACTTAGGCTGAGATACCCTGGCTCTGAGGGTGGGTTAAACTTGAAAATTTCTAACTTTGAATCAAGGCGGACTGAGTCAGAGTTGGGTCTTAGGCTGAACAAGCTTGAACCCATCCCATCCCAGCCCAGCCCAGCCCAGCCCAGCCCAATCTTGATTTCTCCCTGATTTAATAAAATTATATATATTTCATTAGTATGTAATATATACTCTAATGATACCATATATTAGAAGAGAACAAATCTTTTCAATTTTGGATATCCTTCTCTTCTTTCTTATTCTTTGTTATTTACCATGGTTAAAAATCTATGCCTTCTATTGTTCAACCCTTTCCCCTACGGGACAAGCACTACCAACTGTGATCAAATAACTTATATATATTGCATTAAGGACATATTTCATTTGAGTTTCAATATGCATCCCTTTGCTCCAATCTCTTTGCGATGAAATTGGAGTTGGGAGATGCCAAGAGGGGAATGGATGACGAATAAGTTGTTCAGCTAACGTTCCTTGATGGTGTCTCAGATTCCTTTTAACAGCCTCCTGCTTTCACTTCTTCTTCATCCATCCTAAAATCCCTTCCCTCCATGTGGTAGGATAAAATTCTATCAAGTTGTTCATGATCCTGTTATCCTTTATGGCATGTTTAATCAGCCTTTCCTTTTGTTACCCACTCAAGCCTGAGTTGAGGTTTTTAGGCCCGATCAAGATCAAGGCAGGCCTGAGTTAAGCTATGATATGATTGGGGTTGTACTGGGATTTTAAAATGCCCAACCTAAACTGGCCTGTTGCAGGGCTAAATTTGGATATGATTCCTCTTCATAGAGCCCATGGACCATAGAGTGTTCTCATAGCTGGGGTGACCTCGAGATGTGTGGCCGGGTCCTCCCAACCGTGAGATCACTCTATGGTCCATGGGCTCTATGGAGAGGATCCAGATTCTCAAAATCCTCATTTGTCTTTACTGTAAATTTAATGTAGTATCTTATTTGTACCAAAATAAATAAAAAATAAAGATAATATTTTATTAAAAGAAATTTAACAAGTACAAAAATCAAAACTTAGGAAAGAAGGGCCTTGGGCCTTTACTGAACAATAAATGTCAGAAACCATATCACCATATTTTAATATATAAATGGGTATTCCCCATAGGAAGAACTCAAAAAGAACCAAACTATAAAAAGCAATAATGGCACATAATATAGGGGGATATACAGAAAACCCCATAGAGCAAAGTGTAATTACAAATCAATGTAAATTGGTCACATGAGCAAGACCGTATTAAATTGTACTAATGCTACGCAAGACAATGGTCTCCACAGTTAGACCTGGTCCAAACCCTAATAGCACACCCCAATCAAACCCTTCTCCAGTTGTGGCTTTCCCTTCCTTCTTAGACTTGTTCCTCATCTCATCCAAAATAAACATCACAGTGGGGCTCGACATATTACCAAATTCGCTCAACACTTTCCTTGATGCTTTCAGCTTCTCCTCCTTCAAACCAAGGGTTTTTTCAATGAGGTCCAAAATTGCTGGGCCACCAGGGTGAGATATCCAAAAAATGGAGTTCCAATCACTAATACCGACCTTGTTGAATGCTTCCTCCATGCATTTTCCGATGTTCCCAGCGATAGTTTTGGCCACATCCTTAGATAAGCTGATTGAAAGACCTGATTGACGCAAGTGGCCTTCAACCATATCATCGGAGTCTGGGAGAATTCGAGTACCTGTAGAGAAGAGTTCGAACAATGGGCGCTCAACTGAGATGTCAGGGTCAGCACCAACTATCAAAGCTGCAGCACCATCTGCGAAAATTGCTTGCCCAAGTAGGGTGTGGAAGTCCGTCGCGGTAGGTCCCTTGAAGCCACTAACTGAGTTCAATTCCGAGCAAACGACCAGAACACGAGCACCTTTATTGTTCTCAGCAAGGTCTTTGGCAACACGGAGGACACTGCCACCACCGTAGCAGCCTAGATGATACATCATGACACGTCTGACGGTTGGTGAAAGACCAAGGAGCTTGATGAGTTGGAAGTCAGCACCGGGCGCATCAACACCAGAAATGGTAGTGAATACGACATGGGTGATCTTTGATTTGGGCTGCCCCCATTCATCGATGGCTTTTAAGGCTGCTTGTTGAGCCAACTTGGGAACCTCGACAACCATGATATCCTGGCGTGCATCAAGTGTTGAAGCCATAGGGTTGTAGAAGTCAGGGTTCTCCGCTATAATATCCTCAGTCATGTAGAGATGACGTTTTATGATTGTTGATCTGTCACCTGTTTTAGAAGGATAGAGAAAAAGAATAATGTCATTTCAATTATAAATTTAGCCCATGCAAGTTCAAATTAAATGCAAAATACTTACAGATACGCTTGAACTTGTCCTTCAAATCAGTCATGTGTTCACTCTTTGTGGATCTGAAGTAGAAATCAGGGAACTCAGGCTGACACACACAGTTAGATGGATTTGCTGTGCCGATGGCCAGAACTGTGGCTGGACCTTGTGCCCGCTGAGCTTCATAGATTTCTCCAACTGAACCCATTGCTTGTTGCTCTCTTGTGGATATATGGATCCAAAGTGTGAGAAAAGCAGAAATAGAGATAAATGAAAAGAGTAAGATGGAAGAGAAGGCTATAGAAAGTAGTGATGATTGGATGAAATAGGAATGGAAGCTGCATGGGGGGTTTTATAGAAGACGGAAGTTTGAATGGATCAATTGGCTGGTATACCCATGTGTTGTATTTTATGATCACTTAGACGTACGTAGAAGCAGCCTCTTTTGAAATCCTTTTTTATTTTTATTTTTTTAAAATAAGTGAAAGAGACTTGAGAGTAATACTGATGTTGACCTACTTGATCCCCATTCTTCAAAGTTTGATTAAAGAAGTGATTGTATACCAATTATTCACCTTGTTTGGAGACTCCGTCACACTGACCTATACTCTAATGTGTATGGGTACTTTAAGAAAAATAAAATTTGGTGTGCTGGATGAGGGGTAGGGGTCGATAGGGTTCGAAGGGGACGTGTTGTTTCTTTTTGTCGTCGTGTGAGACAACGCTGAGAGAACGGTGTTCATTATAGTCATATACGTATTTGACTTGATACCAATGTTTTTGTCTTCAGGCCATTTGGTTGTCCTACATAACAGTTCAACAACAGGAGCCTTGTTTGACTAATTAAGGCCAATCTTTTGCCACAGGTACATGGGGAAGTGGTCAATATGACCGGCATGTATAAGCATCTTCAGTGTGGAGCAGCACGATCTTTTAATCCTATTGTATTTTAACCACGGTACACGGCATGAGGCCATATTGTTCTTTCTTTCTTAATATTATTATTATCATCAATTCTGTGTTAATAGAAAATTTCTAATCTTTGCACCTTAATGAGGAAAGAACGGTTCCATCTTTAAATATTTCTCTCCCATCTTTTTTTGTAAGAAAAGGTGGGGAAGGATATAATGGGTAGACCTCGCATCAATGCATGGTGATGAGATCTAGCTACTTTTAACTTTCGTCTTTAGTTTTAAATAAAGAAAGAGAAGATGGAGACCATGAATTCAGTGAGAAGCATCAACTACGCAAATTCAATTAACTTGGAGAATGGAGACCATGGTTGCAAGAGCACCAACTATGCAAATTCAATGACTTGGACAAAATCTCTAAGGCAACATATCATTTGTTTTTATATATATTCTTGCTTAATTTCTTTGACTTGGAAATTGGAGACCATGGATCCATCTCTTGTATGTTGTAGGTTGGTCTATTTCCACATGGCAAACATATTCACTTAGGCTCCTTTTGGTTGCAACGGGAATTAAAGGGGGAAAAAATAAAATTTTAAATTTAGAAAAAAAAAAAAAAAAAAAAAAACTTTTGCAATCGTAACCCCCCATGTGATCCTATTTGATTGTACAAACTGCTTTCATATATTATTATTATTATTATTTTTACCATATTTATTGATGATAATTTTATATATAATTTTTATTTTTCATTTTATAGCAAAGGGTTTGGATGCAAAGTAAAGTATAATTTAATAACCAAATATGGAATGATTTTGAGTTAATGATATAGTCACATGGGTGAACGATTACAAAAATATCCTTTATATTTGAAAAATTCACTTCTCTTTCCTTTAATTTCCCTTGCACCTAACGAAGCCCTAGAGATCAAAACTTATGACAAATTCAATTTTGCACATGGGCCATCTCTTCATAAATAACAAAATTTGAGTGCCAAATATGCACACTTTGGAATTCTACAGTAAGGGAGCGTTATGTTTCTGAATGATAAGAATGTGTTTGATAATCCTTATTTAGAAGCATTTCAGGATATATATTTTTCGGATTAAAAACATATTTAGAGTGAGTAAACCAAATTTTATATTTTATGCTATAACTTATTTATGACCTGCTTTACCAAAAAAAACTTATTTATGACCTATTCTAAAACCATAATCCTCTCATGTAATAAAATGTGTCTTGCACACATCAATCTGACTTATACGCTACATCATCACTAATACATTTACAATTATAAAAGTGCTTATAAGCACAAGATAAAATACCGAAATGGAATAAATAACTATTATGATAACCAAGGATCAATTTTTGTTAGTTAAAAATGCGTTGGAAACGGTCTTTCAATCTTCCTGGTTAAAATAGCTTTTTCCGTAATGAATATGGACTAGATTGGGAAGAAAAAAGTGTCCCATAACCTAGGTCATTGATGCATAAGGTTCTTATTGATTATTTTCTTATATATTTATAAACGGGCTAAGTTAATGCCAATCAATATTTTCATGTAGCAAATTTATGCTGTCCCCCTTTCATGTGATGTAGCTCAATACATTAACGACTCTGATCTTTCGTTGGGGACAGGCCAGGGGTGGACCGGCTTCTTCTTCTTGATCTCGGCCACCAAAGAGTCAAAACAGAAATAGGCAATCTAAGTGGGCTTCCTAACTAGTACCATTACGTACATCAGGTGTGATGCAGTTTTTTTTTTTTTTTTTTTATAAATTACAGTTCTTCTAAACGATAGTCCAACTCTTTTAAGTTTCAAGAGTTTATACACTTACGGTGTTTGCTCAAAGTAAATCCATTTCTTATATTCTTTACTATTGAATGAGTATAGTTTTTACATATTTGAAGAGACAATAAAACCATGATGTTTCAAACCGAAACTTCAATCTTACCGTCGAGATAAAAAATAATAATAATAATAATAAATACAATTACAAACTAATTAAGGAAAACCTAATTGATTCTAGGCTCCTTGGAAACTTAAGACATGCTAAAAATAAAATAAAGACAATAAGGTAATAAGGCTGCGAAAATCATGTCTGCTGTGCTCCATAGATGGCGGCTTCTCATTGCTCCAAGAATATTCCAAAATAGGACCAAGGAAGGGCTTCATTCTAAGAAATAGGCCAAGTAAGTAGGGAAGGAGGGGAGTGAGGGCATGATTTTTTACAATCCTACCCTAATTGCAACTCTATATTTTATTTTATTTTTGTTAAAAATCAGTAAAAGTATGTATTGAATAAATGAAGAATTACAATCACAAAGAATAGGAGAAAAAACCCATTGAATTATCTCTTCATCTTTGGTATTTCCATTAGTAGAAAGGTAACCCAATCAAAGGTAAAGTTAACTAACAAAATCTATATCGTAGTCTCATGTTTGAGTCCAAAATTATTTCATGTAAAACAAAGGATGACGCAGAGTTCTAGCTTGTAGTTAACCAAGTTGTTGCAACATGTTAACCAATCTATCAGCTACTACGTTTCCTTCCTATAGCAGTATGAAATCTTCCATGAAATGCCATTTAAATATATTTTATACAACCATTATTTTTGCTGGAAAATCCATGAAACTTTTTAATTGGTCATGCAATTCACCACAACATGCGAGTTAAATTCAATCCACAAATTCATAGCATTCATCAATGAAGCGGTGTACAGCCCAAAGAAGAAATCGCTGAATTCTGCCATGAAGTTGGTTCCCACACCTTTACAGACAGCAAAACTTCACTTTGGAGATCCATTGCTATCCTTAACAATGCTACTAGCACCAAAACAACTTGGATTTCCAAGAGAACATCTGTCAATGTTTAATTTGAGGAGATCAGATGAAGGAGGCACCCAAATAACTTCAAGAATTTTTGCAAGAGGAGCTCGGGAAATTGATATCATAAATTTCTTGGAAACCAAAAAATCTCTTTGCCATTTTAGAAAAAATTTGGAGATCTTGAATGATTGAATTCACCACCTGATCTACTGGACAAGATTTATCATCAAACCGTTGATTATTCCTTTCCTTCAAAATCTGGTGAGAAATCAGAATAACTGTAGCAAGCCATACCTTTCCAATCGAGACTACTTGAGATTTTCTCTTCCACCAAGAGAATGACTCTTCAAGAGAGGGAAAACTACTCCATCTTTGATAAAAAAAAATAAAATAAATAAAAATAAAAAATAAAAAATAATTCAACAATTTAGACCAAAGAGAGATGAATTGATTCCACAGTTTTGAGGCAAAGATGACATCGAGATGCCATAGAAATATTACGCTTCGATACTTTATCATCGGTTGGAAGACTACCATAAATTAACCTCCAGCTAAAGAGAGATGACCTGGGGTGCAGGCCTTTTTGCCAATTAATTTCGTCCGTGTTGATGCAGGTAATTTCTCTCTAAGGCTATCCCAAGCCGAGAAAAAAGTGAACTTGCTTGATTCAAAAAGAGATCAAATTTATTATCTTTAACAACCACCGTGGGGAGAGAAAAATGGTCTTTACAATATCACAAAGAGCCTTCATATCATCCGAAACAACCAGAGGAAGAGCCCGTCGGTTGGAAATTTTCTAAGAGCTCCAACTTACATGAACTGTGACTTACCATTGGTAGTAGCACCAATGGCCTTTTCGTCACATCTGATTAAACGGAAGACTCTTATTACTCGTGTTTGGGATACGTTGAAAAAGAAAAATCCCTTGCTTCGGTGAATGATTCCGCCTTTGATTCGATCGATTTGAATTATCATGTCTCTCTATCCCCTGATGTGGCTGAAACTGCCTTTGGTCAGTGTCACAAATCATGACTTTTTGCTTCTAACTTTGTTGAATATTCAGTAAATGTGTTTCTTCGGATCGTTGGAGAAAGGGAAATCAGGACTGAATTTGATAAGCTGGGTTGAATCGAAATTGGTCCATAGTTCCTTGCTCGGTTTGGTGGCTTCCATCATTTTTTCATAGTTTTCATGGGAGCGATCCATTGCAATTTAGAGTGGAGGTCTAGGAAAGCATCAATGTGACCATGCATGAGGTTCCTACCCGAATGGATACCAAAATGAGCATAGTTTTTTCGGAGGCAAGACATCCTTAATATTTAATAACATCCCGCTTTGGGCCAATGTGCACTTCCAACATCCTTATTTGAATTTAAGGTAGTATTCTACCAGAAAGTACAAAAAACAAAACTTAGGAAAGAAGGGCCTTGGGTCTTTACTGAACAATAAATGTTAAAAACCTTATCACTATATTAACATATAAATGGGACTTCCCCATCGGGAAAACTAAAAAAGAAACAAAAAAAAAAAAAAAAAAAAAAGCAATGAAGGCACATAATATAAAGCTATATAAAAAGCCACAACTAAACCCCACAATAAGGCCCGAATTAAATTGTACTAATGCTACGCAAGATAACTGTCTCCACAGTTAGACCTGGTCCAAACCCTAATAGCACACCCCAATCGAATCCTTCTCCAGTTGTGGCTTTCCCTTCCTTCAAAGACTTATTCCTCATCTCATCTAAAATGAACATCACAGTGGGACTCGACATATTACCAAATTCACTCAATACTTTCCTTGATGCTTTCAGCTTCTCCTCCTTCAAACCAAGGGTTTTTTCAATGAGGTCCAAAATTGCTGGGCCACCAGGGTGAGATATCCAAAAAATGGAGTTCCAATCACTAATACCAACTTTGCTGAATGCTTCCTCCAAGCACTTTCCAATGTTCCCAGCGATAGTTTTGGCTACATCCTTAGATAAGCTGATTGAAAGACCTGCTTGACGCAAGTGGCCTTCAACCATATCATCTGAGTCTGGGAGAATTCGAGTACCAGTCGAGAAGAGTTGGTACAATGGACGCTCAACTGATGTATCAGGGTCTGCACCAACTATTAAAGCTGCAGCACCATCCGCGAAGATTGCTTGCCCAAGTAGAGTGTGGAAGTCAGTCGCAGTAGGTCCCTTGAAGCCACTAACTGAGTTTAACTCCGAGCAAACAACAAGAACACGGGCACCCTTATTGTTCTCAGCAAGGTCCTTGGCAACACGGAGGACACTGCCACCACCGTAGCAGCCTAGATGATACATCATGACACGTCTGACGGTGGGTGAAAGACCAAGGAGCTTGATGAGTTGGAAGTCGGCACCAGGTGCATCAACACCAGAAATGGTAGTGAATACAACATGGGTGATCTTTGATTTGGGCTGCCCCCATTCATCGATGGCTTTTAATGCTGCCTGTTGAGCCAACTTGGGAAGCTCGACAACCATAATATCTTGGCGTGCATCAAGCGATGGAGCAATAGGGTTGTAGAAGTCAGGGTTCTCCGCTATAATATCCTCAGTCATGTAGAGATGACGTTTTATGATTGTTGATCTGTCACCTGTTTTAGAAGCATAGAGAAAAAGAATAATGTCATTTCAATTGGCAAATTAGCTTAATTACTTAATTGTATCCATGCAAGTTCAAATTAAATGCAAAGTACTTACAGATACGCTTGAACTTGTCCTTCAAATCAGTCATATGCTCACTCTTTGTGGATCTGAAGTAGAAATCAGGGAACTCAGGCTGATACATACAATTGGTTGGATTTGCTGTGCCGATGGCCAGAACTGTGGCTGGACCCTGTGCGCGCTGAGCTTCATAGATTTCTCCAACTGAGCCCATTGCTTCTTGTTCTGTTGTGGATATACGGATCCAAATTAAGGGTAGGAAAATCCGAAATAGAGGAATGAATGAAGATGGAAGGGAAGGCTATAGAAAGTAGAAACGATGGTTGGATTGATGAAATAGCAATGAGTGATGCATGGGGTTTTATAGAAGTTGGAAGCAGCTGTTTTTTGAAATCTTCTAAAAGAAAATAATAATAATAATAAGTCAAAAAGGCTTAGATGGTCAATTACTCCGCTTTGTTTGGAGACTCCGTCACTTTGAGTATTTGTTGACTTTGATAGCTAAATACTCTAAAATCATGCAATGATGTAGAGTTTTTAAATATCTTTTTCGTCTTGTGTGACAACGGTTAGACTACGGTGTTTCATTTTCGTATATTCATCCTGTATAAAAAATAAAATAAAATAAAAAAATTGTTGTACAACTGTGACGTTGTTTGACTGATTAAGATTTGGGGCAAAGATCATAGCCATCATCTCCATAAAATCAAGAATCTCATTTGTATTGATGCTCTATCATATATTTTCATTGGTCCCCACATAGTGATCGATTAGGTTATCATCGATTAGGTTATCAATATATTCTTTTTACTATAAATCAGTATTTATTATATATATATATATATATATATATAATGAAAAGATAAGAAATGAGGTAAGAATGTACATCATAGACATCCAAATCAAGGTAAACATCTCATCAAAGCAAAGCTGAATACAAAAAAAAATAAGTCATCTACTCCTTCACCTCTGGCATCGTCATCAGCAGATCGACAAAACAAACAGACTTACAATTAACAAGCAACTACAATACTTTGCCTATGTGAACATGTATCTTGGTCTTCTACCAAAAAAAAAAAAGCTTGGTTAAACCATCAACAATAAAATAAAGGTTATTATTATCAATTTTTTTTTTCTATATATAAAATGGAAAAAGGTTGGGTATGTCGCCAGTATACTCAGATATGCATCTATCTTTGTCCTCCTCCCCTTGAAAAAGTCCTATACACCCCTGTCATCCCAGCTATCCCATTGGTGGAGCCACTAGCTCTAGAAAAGTCGACGACATATCTAACATCCTTCCAATTAAAATAGTCCAATCTTTGAACCTTACTGATTTCAACTTCTGTAACAATCATTTTAATATTGAATACAAATACTTTTATTTGTGGAACTATTCGGTTCCTCGTTTTGCTATAGTTGGGTCAAAATAATCTATAACATTTTTATTAATTTCTCCCATTTATTTTATTTTTATTAAATATATATATATATATATATATATTTTTTGATAAATACCATTTCAATCAGAAGCACGCGAGGAACACGCAATAGAAGGATTACATGGTCCCTTTAACCATAGAGTGGAACACTTCCAGACTATCATACTAGAGTTTCCAGGCTAGAGTATCTGCCATATTGTTAGATTTTCTAGGAATAGAGGAGAAGAGAAGCTAATGTTCTTTTAGACGGTGGTAAACCTCTTCTAGGTTTCAAGGGTTATACAACATACATCCAAGCCATAGGGTGTCCGTCTGCTCAAAGCAAATTCAATTATTCTATTCTTCACTATTGAAAAAGCGTAGCTTTTATGTGTTTAAAGAGAAAGTAAACCCTAATATCTCAAGCCCACGCTTCAATCCTATGGCTGAGATTAAAACAAAACAAAGACAATTAAAATTAAGGAAAACCAAATCGATTCTTGGCTCCTTGGCAATTATCTTATGAACGGAGATTGATCCTTGGTTACTTGCGAGGTTGGGTGGGATATTGTTAAAGCCTTAACAGGTGACCTTCTCAAGGCCTTTGATCTACTACATTAGCTGTATCCACTTAGATTGACTGGCTGAAAAGTGAATTAATTTTCTAAGCTTGAACTGATTGGGTAAAAAGGAGACCAGAGATAGGGAATGGTGTTGGGCCAACAGGAGAGACCTTTTCCTTCTTGGGTGGCAATCCCATTGATTTCTTTTTTTTTTTTTGGCTAGAGGATTCAAAAACTTTATTAAAAAAAAAAAAAAAATTACAATAGAAAACGCCACCAAAAAGCTTCAAGAATTTCCGTCTTCGGTATTGCTATCAACAGGGAAACTCAAGCCTAGCTAATAATTCCATTGATCCTATGTTTTGCCTTCTAAAATTGTAATTAATTTATTAATTAAGGGTTTTTTGTTTTTTATGATTTGGAAAGTTTGAAGTAAAGATATAGTACGATGAATTGGTTATAACTACATATTGAAAAAGAGTAATTTATTATGAAAAAATTGAAGGAATTTGAGTCAAACTGTGGTTAATGCTAAAAGGATGACGACTTGCAAAGGAGGGTGCTAAGACAGGGACCACATGTTGTAAGCCCATATTTCCTTCTCATATAAGAAAGGAAATTGAACATGATGCTGTTGGAAGGCCATGGTATAGATTTATCTAGTCCTCCTCCACTGTTGATGGCAATGCCAAAGGTGGAGGAGCGGGATTAGTGTCTGATCTCTGCAATCTGTGTGGAGATTTTCTCATTACTATGTTTTGATGTGTTATCTTTTCTTTTATTTTTAAAAAAGTCCGAGAATTTCTAGCAAAAAAAAAATAATAATAATAATAAATAAAGAAGATGACTTGGTTCTTTTATATGACGAGCCGATGAGATGATCTCCTATATATTTACGCTTAATAATGAAACAGTTCCAACGTCCACATTTGTGCTTCCAACAAATTTAAGGAAGTATTTATTAATAAAAGGACTTAAACCGTATCAACATATTAATACATAAATTCAAGAAGCTATGACTGAACAATCGAGCAATGAAGGCACATAATATAGGGCTATATAGAAAACCCCAACTAAACCCCCATTCGAAATAAATTGGTAAGATCAGCTAGCCCGAATTAAACTGTATCAATGCTACGCAAGACAATTGTCTCAACGGTTAGACCTGGTCCAAACCCTAATAACACACCCCAATCAAACCCTTCTCCAGTTGTGGCTTTTCCTTCCTTTTTAGACTTATTCCTCATCTCATCCAAAATGAACATCACAGTGGGGCTCGACATATTACCAAATTCACTCAACACTTTCCTTGATGCCTTCAGTTTGTCCTCCTTCAAACCGAGGGTCACTTCAATTAGGTCCAAAATTGCCGGCCCACCAGGATGAGAGACCCAAAAAATGGAGTTCCAATCACTAATACCAACCTTTCTGAATGCTTCCTCCATGCATTTTCCGATGTTCCCAGCAATAGTTTTAGCCACATCCTTGGATAAGCTGATTGAAAGACCTGATTGACGCAAGTGGCCTTCAACCATATCATCTGAGTCTGGGAGAATTCGTGTACCAGCTGAGAAGAGTTGGAACAATGGGCGCTCCACTGATGTGTTGGGGTTTGCACCAACTATTAAAGCTGCAGCACCATCTGCGAAGATTGCCTGCCCAAGCAAGGTGTGGAAGTCGGTTGCCGTAGGTCCCTTGAAGCCACTAACTGAGTTCAACTCCGAGCAAACAACTAGGACACGAGCACCCTTATTGTTCTCAGCAAGGTCTTTGGCAACACGAAGGACACTGCCACCACCGTAACAGCCGAGGTGATACATCATGACACGTCTGACGGTGGGTGAAAGGCCAAGTAGCTTGATGAGTTGGAAGTCGGCACCAGGTGCATCAACACCAGAAATGGTGGTGAATACAACATGGGTGATCTTTGATTTGGGCTGTCCCCATTCTTCGATGGCTTTCAAGGCTGCTTGTTGAGCCAACTTGGGAACCTCGACAACCATAATATCTTGGCGTGCATCAAGTGTTGGAGCCATAGGGTTGTAGAAGTCAGGGTTCTCCGCTATAATATCCTCAGTCATGTAGAGATGACGTTTTGTGATTGTTGATCTGTCACCTGTTATAGAAGCATAGAAAAAAGAAATGTCAAACCAAATGCAGGAATCCTATTAGCTTTATAAGTTAATTTCAGAAATGTAATAAAGTACTTACAGATTCGCTTGAACTTGTCTTTCAATTCAGTCATATGTTCACTCTTTGTGGATCTGAAGTAGAAATCAGGGAACTCAGGCTGATACACGCAGTTGGATGGATTTGCTGTGCCAATGGCCAGAACTGTGGCTGGACCCTGCGAGCAGTGCGCTTCATAGATTTCTCCAATTGAACCCATTGCTTGTTACTCTTTTGTGGATAGAAGAATAAATTATGATGGAAGGGAAGGATATAGAAACTAGCAAGCGATGATGATTCGATGAAATAGAGAATGAATTAAGATGGAAGGATGGCTAGCTATGGAAACAATAAGCAAGCAAGTGATGACTTGATGAAATAGCTAGACAGATGCATGGGGTTTTATAGAAGTTGGAAGTTTGAATCGATCCATTATTGGCAACTTAGACGCTGAAGTGGTATATAGCCTTTTTTTGAAAACAAGTCAAAGAGACTTGGAGTAATACAACTAATAGTTGACTAAGTTTTGGGGCATCTTCATCACCTTTGTTTGTAGACTCCGTCGCATTGACTTGTAGTTTTCGTATAGAGTTTTTAATTTTTAATTTTTTGGTGGTGAGAGATAATTAGTGTGGTTGGGGTTCGAATAAATTATCCGGCTCATCTCCAACGCATTGGATTTTCAACCCATCTGATGGCTAGAAAGACGTGACATGCACCCCAATATATAGGTGAACACCCCCAATTCTCTCGACCGTTGGATGTTGAATTGAACACCCTCCATGTTGGAGAAGATCTTTTCCCTCAAAAAAAAATATGTGGTATTTTTTTTCAACCCTCCCCATCCCCTTCATGTGAGACTCCTTCTTAACTAAGAAAAAGTCTATAAAGTGACTTGTGAGACAACATTATTGAAAGAACTGTGTTTGATATATATGTTTGAGCTAGTGATAGCAATGTTATGTATCCATCCAATTTTTGTTGTGTACAAACAATAAGTGAACAGGCGCCTTGTTTGACTAATTAAGGTCATTATTACCAATTTTGTGTTAATATCAATCATTGTACCTTAAATTTCCAACTTTAGTAATCCTTCTATAATTTTTATTTCCAATTACTAACAGCTGTTTACCTAGTCATGCATTTTCTTTTATTGGTAGGAACTTAGATATGCATCAATGCAAGGTGATGGGATTTTAAATGAAAGAAGAGAAAATGGAGATCAACTATATTTTGTTATTAAATTCAATTTTGTTCATAATTTGCATAGAACAGGACTAGGTCATTGGTAGAGATATTTGACAGGAAGATAATCTTTAATATGTATTTTTCAAATACTTCTCTAATGTAATATTTAATCACATCAAAGAGGAGTTTGAGTCCCAGAGATCTATCCTGAAGCCGCAAGGAGCTTCAACAATCAGCCAGCATTCGTACCCGATAATAGGTGGCACATACGGTTCTTAGTAGCCCAAATTCGAACAAATCTTGATCCATTTCAACTATTTCCTTCGAAGAAGCACGAAAATAGGACCAACTCAATCAAATCGATAGTTAAGACGATATTAAAAGATCTGATTTAGTTTTCTTCTTTCATATCTAGTCAGTTTCTGAACTATTACTCTCTAGACAATCGAAAGTTAACATTGTGTAAGCTCGAACAACAAAAATTCGGAAAGAAATTTGGTAGCCTCCTAAGCAGGATTTTATCAAGCTAAACATAGATGGTTGCTCTCTTGGAAATCCAAGTCGATGAGGAACGAGTGGAGTTTATCGAGACAACAATGGGAAGCCAATAAGATGTTTTGCAATTATCACGGTATCTCTACAAACTTTGTGGCCGAGTGTGCAACTTTCTTCTTGGGTATCTGATAGGCTATGCAAATGAACCTGAGGAAGCTTTGGGTAGAATGCCACTCTCAATCTGTGGTGTTATGCATTTAAAATTGTAACATTCCATGGATGCTTGAACAACAATGGTGGTTCTGCAAAGTCTTCCTGGCTATCTCATCATGGACAATTACCCATTGTTATTATGAGGCTAATAATGTCACAGACAAATTAGCAAAAAAGCACCCATTTGCCATAATGTCTACTATTCACTGGGATGTTGCTCCCTCTTTTTTTGTCGAGGATGTTCATTTGGATGCTCAACTGAGACCAGATATAGATTCTCATAAACAGTTTATGAGATTTTTTTCTTCTATGTTTGAGTTGCTTCTTTACTGTTGGTCATGCCGAAGGTGGATAAGTAGTTTAAAGTTGATATATTCTCTAATTCTTTTACTTTTCTATTAAATAAAGTCTATTCAACCTCATGTGTCACCTTCGCCTAAATTGTAACATGCTAAGAAATTTCTTGAATTGCAATCTGATTGTATAATCACACTTTATTATCTAAGGTCAATCTTTCTGGAATGCTTCATTCTCAAAATGGAATATTAACTCACGAATCATGAAACCACAAATTCAATATGTAGGTTGCTCTCTTCCATGTATTACAATGAGCTATTCATTCAGAAATGAACCCTTATGTGTTAAGCTTTAACTTTATCTAATCAACCTAGTGATTAATTCTGAATCAAGCTCATGATCAATTATCCATATAGGTATCTATCATTTTAAACTTTATGCGCACAAATCGAATAAATGACTAAAATACTTATCCCAAGGGTGTAGCATAGTTGGTGAGCAACAAACTTGGTACGAACCGTAAACTCGGACTTCCTGAGTTCGACTCCCACTAGGCACACCTTAGTCCACTCACACGGGGGTATTTAGTGCTCTTCATTGTTTTCAGTGAAAGTTGAATGGTTCTCATTTTCTCATTTTAGCTCAGTATGATCTAGTCCATACAGTTGTGGGGTCAGTATGGGCCCGCTGGACTAGTTAGGCCGAATGCCTGGATACCAGTCGTTCAAAAAAAAAAAAACTAAATGTTGGAATCATCAAATGTACATAGCAATATCCTAATGAGCATCATACACTGAATCATTTATATAGTTCTATACGACCCACTTAAAAACAACAAGAGCATACATACTTTTGTGGAAGGGCCATCAGTCATTTTCCTAGTACTAACTTGTTTTGTCTCTGCTATCACTAACTTGTTCTATCTCTACTATCCAATCCCAAATTTCATCATTAATCATGAGTAGGTATTTTATTTCATTGTGTTAAGTCACTGAATATGTGTAGTTAGAGAAACGAACCATCGTGCGATATTATAACAGAAAATTTGTGTTACAATTTTAAGATTGGTGTGCCTCATAGCATGTCATAACGTCTACTTCCAAAGTGGAAGAAACAATCATATTTGAATGTTTCTAAAAATCTTATTGTGAAAGTAATACTAAATTTCGTGCAAACTTGGGCGTATATTAAACTGCCTACAATAGAACCTTAGTTAGTAAAATACACATATAATACGCATATCCAAACATATGAATGTTTACACAAAAAAAATTCTAACATATGAAAAAATTTAAGTTTTTATATGTATTTTCATGGAAGAACGCACGTTACACTCTAGCATGTACTTGTACCTAGACACAATGGGACCGTGCTGCCCCATGCTGAAGATGCTCCTGCATGCTTTCCTAGTGGCGTGTACCTACACTAAGAGGTAGCGTTCTCTTGCCCTATTTTAATTTATATAGAGAAATGCATATTTTAAAGATCCCTTATTTTTTATTTGTAGTCTAAGGTCAGGGTGGCTTCCTTGCTTGTGGCAATGCCGAAGGTGGGGGGTCATTCCTTTCTCTTAGTCTAATTCTGTCTGTTGTTGTTTCGCTTATTTGTTATTCCATCTTTTTTCTTAATACAAATGACCTTTTAGTGGGAAAAAAAAATGATCCAATATTAAATATATACAATACGTTTAATATTTTACCAAAAAAAAAAACATATCATACGCCTTACAAAACGTTGTTTAAAAAATCCCCTCAAACCCCAATTCCTTAATTCCCCCCTTCTTCCTCTACTTTAACCTTAAGTACCTCTTCCCCAACTCTCAAACGCCTGGCAGATTATGCCAATTGGCAACTGAAGATGATACCTTTGTCGATGGATGATTTCGTCTTCCTGGTAAGTAGTATCACAATTTTTTTTTTTTGCTTAAGGTCAGCAAAAGAATATATTAAAATGATATAAACATAAATAGACTACATATACCCGAAAGGGCATGAATAATACCCACTCCACCTTCAACATTGCCCTCAGCAGAGAAGAGATTGAGAGAACAAACCAACCTCAAAGTTTAGGTACTCCTAAACCTTGGTTTACCCATGGCATCCCACTCAATGTCACTAAAAGAGAACCTTGGAGGAGTCTCCCAATTATGTGATAAACACATCGCCGCCGCATGCTTCGCCAACCCATATGCTACTGTGTTAATTTCTCGAAAGCTGTGTTGAATACTCCATCTAATCGAGTTTAACAAGTATCACAATATTTGATGTTGTTTCCGAGAAATTTTCAATCTTGAAATTTCCAGATTTGGGTTGGGATTCGAATGGGCTCTTCAAAGGTGCTTTTCGTGGGAATTCGTTAGTGTTATGGAACTATTCTTGGCCGATTATTTCCTTCCTTGTATCTTATAATTTGTCTTCTTGGAGCCCCCATTCTTAATGTTCACTGTTCTTCTTAATGTTTCAGTTGTATAGAACATGCTTATTGGTTATCTCTCATCCCACTTTTCTAAACCATACGGTGCTCATTGTTGGCTTCAATTTTTCAAGTTAATTCTAGAATTTGTTTTATTGCCGTTCTGAGCTTACTAACTATGCAACAGACACATATGAGGTAAATTTAAGGTACTATTTTATTAAAAGAAGTTGAACAACAACTCATCATATGATATGAAATGATTTGAAGTTAATGATATAATCAAGGTGCCAAGTAGTTGAAGATGACGGAGGTGAGTGCTATGGAACTTGGCGATGGACATGGTCACGGTGGAAGGCCTCCAGATCGTGGAAGACAATCCCTTCTCACGGAATTCAGGAAGCCGATGGAGAGAATGCCCACGGGATTAGGTGCCCCTGACCCTCTTCCTGATTCGACTCTAGTCGCCCCCAAGGAGAAAGTCTCTTACTCAAAGATAGTGGGAGGAGCGCTTCCTGAACTTGAAAATTTGACTGATCCTATACAGGTTGGATCCTTAACAACTGTAATCATCCCGCAAGAGGCATATGAGGAACGTCTTGAAAAATTTAAGTTTGCTCTCATCGGGAGAACGAACTTTAAATTTGTGTCCATGGATGATATCAGACGAGAGGCCAAAGATGCCTGGTCTTTGAAGGGAAGATCTGCTTTTGCACCAATGGGGAAAGGTTTTTTCCTTCTTCAGTTCGAATTGGAGACAGACATGGTGGCCATATGGAAGAGGAATTCGGTTCGGGTTGGATCCCAACTAATTAGATTTCAGAGATGGAGGACGGATTTTAATGTTAATGACAAGCAGGCTGTTACAAAGATGGTCTGGATTCGTTTTCCAGACATCTCTCTTGAATACTGGCATGAGAAGGTGCTGCTTACGATGGCAAAGGCAGCTGGTAGGCCGATGGCAATCGATCGACGAACTCATTTTGCTTCCATGGGAGGTTACGCTAGAGTTATGGTTGAATTGGAGATGGGAGCCAAGAGGGTTGAAGAAATTCAGGTTGAGCGAAAGCATCTTGGAACCGACGTGTGATTCTAGTTTTCACAAACAATTATCTATGAAGACAGTCTAAACAGTTGTGGTTATTGCAAGAAGGTTGGGCATGATATTCAACATTGCCGCGACAGAAAACGTGCTGAGTTCCAGAGTTGCACGGAGATGGGAGTCCCTGGAGCGGCTTTTGCTGATGAAGGCGATGCCAATCGTCATGGTGCTTGTCCAGAACCGCTGGTGGAGCCAGAGCACAGCTGTGGTTGCGGCAATGGGTTGCCAACTCAGTAATCAGATCTGGAAGGATCTTCTTCCCATTCTCGCCCTCAATCCCCTTCTAATTTTAGAGTCCATAACAACTCTCAATCTAGGGAGGAAAATTATGATTGGTCTCCTACCCGTAACAGCTCTTTGGAGATAATTCTCCCTATCCCTCAAGATCTTGCTGACTCAAAAACTAGAGATGCAATTCTGGCTAACCGAATTATCTCTCATTCTTCGGCTGATTCTGGCCCCCTTGGTAACCAATGCGGGTCTAGCGGGTTGGGTTTAGAGGACGGCCATACCCACTTGGATGCCAATGAACTGGATCCTTCTTCATCTCAAGTACAAGTCGAGTGCCAAGTAACTTCAATATTGCCAAGTACCATCCAGGGAGGGACAATCATCCTTCATCATGAGAAGATTGCTCATGTTGATGACTTATCTCTTCGAGTTTCGCAGAGAGAAATTGTTGGGGCAGGCACCCGTAGGAAAGATAAAGCAATTTCAAATTTTGAGCAGACCAGAAGGTCTGATCGGTTGGCAAACTCATCGAAGTGATTATAAAGGTTTTCTTCTAGAATATGAGGGGGGTTTAAGAAGGCTATATCTCGCATGGCCTTGAGAAAAATTGTAGCAGATCATAATCCTGACATTATATGTTTAGCAGAGCCAATGGTTGACTCTTTTATGTTCCCTGCATTATTTTTTAATAAAATCGGATATGAGTCTGATCTGATTCACAATAATAGGGAGAACAAGGTTCCTAACCTTTGGTTGATGTGGAAGAGAGGGGTTCCTAGGCCTTCTATTGTTTTTGAGTCAGAGCAACAAATATCTGTCAAGGTCGTCTGGCATACCAACGACGTTTTCTTATCTGTCATTCATGCCAGCAATTTTAGAGTGAAAAGAAGGGAATTATGGCTCGAATTGGCCTCCATCCTAGTAGCGGCTGCTCCTTGGCTCATGGTTGGGCACTTCAATGCCACGCTTGCTTCTCATGAAAAGCGTGGTCCAGGGTCCTTCAGTCTGTGTTCGGCGGCTGAATTTGAAGCTATGATAGACTCTTGCTCCCTAATTAATATTCCCTCCCATGGTCCAAAATTCACTTAGTCAAACAACAAGAGAAGAGGGAATGTGGCTGCGGTTCTGGACAGGGGTTTCTGCAATGAAGCATGGCTCAACCACTTCCAAGACTGTGCTCAATCAGTGCTCCAACGGGATTTCTCTGACCACTGCCCTATCTTAGTGGTCTCTGAGGCTTGCCCGAAGCCAGGTAACTGCCCCTTTCGAATGCATAAATTCTGGACTGAAAATTCATCCTTTATTCATCTCATTCGTGATTCGTGTGGTCTCAATATGTTTATGGTCCTTGATGAGCACATTTATGTGTGAAATCTAGGGTAGTAAAACATGCATTTTACATATTTAGAATGGAGCTACCTTGGGTTTTACTCTCTTTTTGCAGGTTTATATTTTCAAGGCCTTAAGGACTATCGGGAGCTATATCTTCAATTTTACACGTAAAGAGGTCCTATTTCTTTCCATGGTTGTGAAGAGGACGAAATTCTGAGCAAGATGGACGTGTTCAATTAAAAGTACACATTCGTTTGGTCACCCGTACAAATGATTATTCTTTTTCGGGTCAGAAAAAGAATAATGGATCAGAACTGAACCGAGATGCAGAACCAGCCCGTTTGCAATTGTCCCAGAGGTACAAGGAATATTTCAAATGCCAACAAGGATCGATGGACCACATCTTTAAGTGATTAAAGATTTATTTTTGGTAACAACAACTACCTAGCTTAGTTGGTGAGCTATGGTGTACAAAATTCTCTTGCTCACCAAGAGGTCTCAAGTTCGAATCTTATGGTTGTTTTTTTTAGAAGATTTTGTTGAAGATTTTCTGCTTTAGAAGCAAGCAAAATCGTGGAAGGGTTCTTGCACAAGAAAAAAGAAAAAAAAAGGAAAGGAAAATCGTGGAAGCAAGAAGAGAAGAGAAAAAAAAGGAAAGAGACAAAAAAGGGGAGAACCAAAGATTGTCCAAATCTTCTCTCTCCTCCACATCATCACCAAATATTGCTCAAATCACACAAAGAAGAAGAAAATCGTCCCTAGGAGAGAGAAAAAGAAGAAAAAAAATTAGGAAAAAAAAAAGGAAAGAAGAAATTTATTTCTCTCTTCTCTCTCCTCCACCTTAGCACTTTTGGACTCAAAAGATCTCACAATCAATTGTGGGTTTCTCTCTTTTAGGAAATAAAAAATTGTTACCCTACCTCTCCATTCCCTATAAATACAACTCATGTAAGAGGAGGGGAGACAATTCATTCTTCTTCTAGTTTTCTTTAGTTGCTCTCTCTCTTCCTCTTTCTCTCTTTAGTTTTAGTTCTTCTCTATTTTTGCTTTAATCACTTTTGTAATAGTTTTTTTATTTCAATTAATGCAAGTACTCTTTTATTTTTATTCATTTCTTTTTATGTTTATGATTTATGCAATTGAGTTGTAATTTTTTAAGTTATAGTTCTAGGCTTAGATCTAGGTGACAAGATCACGAGTCGTGGAGCAATTTTTTTTCAAGTTCAAGCATTGATTCAAGTAAGTAGGCTCCTTCAGTAGTCTTCTCTCCCCCCTCTCATTCCCTCTTCTGACTACCATTTTTTTCTTAATTTAGGATTTTTATTCAGTCATTACATTATTGCTATCCCTTTCCCCCAAGGTTCATGGCTAGTGTATGTGTTGGCTTTGCCCTCCTAGCCATAGAACCATCATTTTATTGTTTTTATTTTAATTGTCTCCCTTTCCCTAAAGCCAAGTAGAGTAACCCTTGTAAGAGTGACTCTCTGGTCAAGTAGGGAAGCTCATATTATGATGCATCCTCGGGCTAAGTAGAGAAACCTACTTGTGAGTCTCTCTCTAGCTTTATCCCCTTTCTTTTACTTAATTTTTATTTCAACATTTTTTTTCTTCATTGCTTTTCAATTACGTGGGGTGTTTTATTTTAGCTGTTTATTTATTTAATTTTAATTACGTGGCTTACATGTTTAAATTCTTAGATGACGAATGGTTAGGACATTATTTTAGATACATATGTTTATGATGGTAATTAGAATTAGATCACAATCTTTAATTAGTTCACTTTCGCATTATTAAAAGAAGCAAAAAAAATAAAGTGGCTACTCTCTCTGTATTCTACCCGTAGCTACACTAATCCGTACGCTTATGGTTACATTTTAAAATCTTAAACAAGTTTTTGGCGCCGTTGACAGGGAGACAGTTCCATGTTATTTTTTGCTTTCTTTTGGTAAATCAGAGTGTTTTGATAGCTTTATTTTGTTTTTCCTTTTCTTTTATTGAATTCCTGAGAAGATCAACTTGCAATAATAGTTGTATCAGTAGAGGTCGCCATGCCTCACAGTATGATAAAGACAGGTTTCCCCCTGTAGCAGTACCTCAAGAATTGACCTGAGCAACCCCGGACCTTGCCGGTAAGCTCCCAAAAAGCCAAAAAAAAATCAAAGAAATAAAAAAATAATAAAAAAGAGAGTTGTGCTATCCATTCTTTTGTGCTTGTCTTACTCTAGTTGTGGGTAGTTTTCTGTTGCATGAGTGTTATGTGGGCACGTAATACTAAGAATCAGTTAGAAAGAAGAGATCCAACAAGTAGTGACCCTATACGTTTGCTCTCTTTAAAACCCTTCAATATGGGAGACCAACAGAAAAACCCTTCACCTAAATCTCTGAAAGATAGGTTCTACCCTGCTAGAACAGCCCAACCTTCCTGCATAGTTCTACCACAAGCCTAGGGCAATAATTTTGAACTCAAATCTCAATACATCACTATGTTGCCCCACTTCCATGGGTTGACCTCTGAGGATGCATACTTATTTATAAGGGAATTTCAAGAGGTATATGTTCTAATTAAGATCCAACAACTTTCTGATGATGCCGTTAAGCTTAGGTTTATCACTTTTGTATTAAAAGACCAAGCTAAGAAGTGGTTGTATGGGTTACCCGCAAATTCCATAATCTCATGGGAACAGTTCACAGTTGTCTTCCTTAAGAAGTTTTTTCCAACTCACAAGACCAATAAGCTTAGAAGTGATATCCTTCAGTTTAGGTAAAAGCCTAGTGAGTCATTTTCCAAACTTATGGAGAGATTCAAGGATTTACTCCAAGAATGCCCTCACCATGGCCTTAACCTATGACATTTATGTCAAATAATTTATGAGGGTATTGATTACCCAACTAAACAAATGATAGAGTCTATGTGCCCTGAGGGATTCACATCCTTTACAGATGAAGGAAAGACATGGGAATTTTTACTTGACTTAGCTGACAAAATCCGTGAGTGGGAATCAACCCAAGAGAGTGAAAGAACTATAGGAGGAAAATGATATTTTGTAGATGGAATAGTAGCCAAGGAAACCCATTTGGATAGTTTAATCAAGAGAATTGAGGCTCTTGTTCCTAGAGAGCCATCATCAATCAATTTGGTTAAGATTTGTGTTTGGTGCCAGTCCCCTGGACATCTCACAGAAGAATGCCCCAACACCTCTGGGGGCACTTCTAATGATATTGTTAATGCCTTATACCAGAATAATCCATATAGTAACACCTACAATCCAGGATGGAGAAATCACCCAAATTTCTCTTGGAATCAGGGCAACCAAGTAGGGCCTTCTAATTTCCATAATCAAGGTCAACATGGACTCCAAAGGCCTCCTTTACACAATAATCTTTTTCTCAAAATACTTTTCTTAGGTCAAATGTAGTACCTCCGGCTAGTTTTCCTAAGGCCCCTCTCCTGTCATCCTATCAGCAATCCCCTGGGTTTACTAACACTGGAGAAGCAAGTAGAATAAGTGACTTAGAAAAAAATATGGCCCTCCTCATGACAAGCCATCAAAATCTTATGAGAGAACTCACTCAAGTTGTCTCAATTATGCGTGAGAGGGAGAAAGAAACTTTATCCAGTCAACCAGAGCCTAAGGCATCATCAGCCTGTTAGTTCACAAACATCAACTAATGCACCACTAAATATAGTACAAGGTCAGATCCAATAAAGGCTCTCTAACCAATGTAATGTTGTTTATGCCATTAGGAGTGGTAGAGAGTACCAACAGAGCATTCCAAAATTTTTCTCATCTATTACTCATGTTAACTCTCCTTCAGTTGCGGACACAAGTATGCCTCTTGTTTCAGGTTCGTCTGATGAACCTAAAGATTTTTCTGAAACTAAAGATGATTTGGTTGAAAAAACCAAAAATGATTCTTCTGAACAGGGGCAAATCTCTAACAGTCCTTATGTTCATCCTGTCCCATTTCCTAATCGCTTGGTAAACAAAAAGAAGATTGCTT
>NW_024868662.1:60458-62377 GCF_013358625.1 Macadamia integrifolia | reverse complement strand
CGGACTGCATTCAAGACCGATCTTGGTCAGTCTCCCTACCGTTTGGTGTATGGAAAAGCTTGTCACTTACCAGTTGAGTTGGAGCATAAGGCCTTTTGGGCCATCAAGAAGCTCAACTTTGATTTGTCTAATGCGAGAATTCATCGTAGGCTATAACTATCTGAGTTGGAGGAACTTAGGAATGAAGCCTATGAAAGTTCTAGGATTTACAAGGAAAAGACCAAAGATTTCCATGATAAGCACATTCTGCGTAAATCTTTTACAATTGGTGATAAGGTCTTATTGTACAACTCTCGATTGTATCTTTTTCCTGGTAAACTTAGATCCTGATGGATGGCCCATTTATTGTCCATAATATATATCCCCATGGGGTTGTGGAGATTTTAAATCTAGGAACAGGGGTAATTTTGAAGGTTAATGGACAGCGTTTGAAACCATTCCTCGAGTTTCCTAATACTGGTAGTGAAGAGGTCATGGATCTCCATGAACCTCTTTACACTGATGACTAACTTTTAATCAGGTATGACCCCCTTGCATTGTCTTTGTTTTTAATTATTTCCATGCATTGAGGACATTGCATGACTTAAGTGTGGGGGAGGGAAACCAGTTTCTGCTTTTTTCACTTTGTTTTATTTGTTTTTTTTTTTTTTTTTTTGAGCTTGCTAAAGGATGAAGTCCTACTTTGGCTTTTGGCTAATGATCATATCATTCGGTTACTTAATATATGAAAATAAAAGTTTTGACTAAGGTACCCATTTTGAATGTATAAAAACCCTGTTGAGAAGAAAGAAACAAGACTGTGTCTTAAGATAGGACTTTCTTTTGAAAAATAAGAGACCCCTATTTTATAATGTTGGACCATATGTAAGTCTGTGGGTTCCTTGTACTTTTGATTTGGAGTTGAGACATTCTTTTTAATATGGCATAGATTGACAAATACACAATTTTAAATGAAATGTGAAATGTGGTATAAAGAAGAATAAGAGTTGATTCCCTTGGAACTAGACAGAGCATTGCGTCTCAGGAAGCGTGGTGTCTTGATCGAAATTCCTTGGGAGGAAACTTCTGAAGGAACTCTAGCATCACTGTCTTTGTGGGCATATGCAAAAATCAAAGCTACATAGTAACTTGAGTGTCTGGTGTTTGCTCCACTATGTCATTCAGGCCAAAAGTAGTGGAGTAAAATAGAGTTTAAGCGAAAAAAAAGGAGAAAAAAATGTGTAAATGTCATTAATGCTTAGTAATATATTTTGGTCAAAAACACTCCAACGCCTTAGTCATTGGCATTGGTTTCCTATTTCTTCACAAGTGGTTTTGCCTTAAGATAAGAATGTTTTGGAAGAGACGAGGTGAGTTCCAAATTAAGAAATATGCTAGTGCCTAGAATTGATCAAGGGTAATAAAAGTTCAAGTGTGGGGGTTCCTTATAAGAAAAATTATCTTTGCTCTGGATCGGTATGAGCCTTACCTGTAGCTAAGGTTGAGATTTATTTATTCTGAATTTTGGGTGTATATTCACTGTAAACACCCACGAGACACAACTCGTCCACTAGGGTAACTTAGGGTAGGGGTGTCAATCGGTCAGGCCGGTCCGGTTTTGGTCGGGTTTAATCGGGCTTGAAGACTTTTAAAGGTTGCACCGTGTCCGCCCATTTAACTAATCGAGCTTAGTTAGTGACGGCATGGTACACTTTATATTCGGTCGGTCGGTCTCGGGCTATAATCGGGCTATTAAAATCGAGCCTTAACCGGGCCACGGACATGTTTAATATTAAACGGGCGTAACCGGTTTTTAAACGGGCCTTCTTTAATATTATTGAGCAACGATGCCGTGACGGACGATGGGGTTTAGTCCACTGTTGTTGAGTTTAATTGTATTATCACCATGAAATCAAAACCACCCCACCCCCACACCCCCC
>NW_024868662.1:48720-60438 GCF_013358625.1 Macadamia integrifolia | reverse complement strand
CCCCCCCCCCCCAAATCATGAAAATAGGTACATTAGACAATGTTCAGTGAACTAACAATCATATTTACTAGCATACAAATCCTTGTCTGAGTTGGATACATAACCTATACCTTTCATTTACCATTTAAGAAGATTGCAAATATTACACAACTAAATATAATTAAATATAGACTTTGGCCAGTACAAACAGTCATATAAGGTTTGTTGCTGATAATGATTTCAAGATTTCAGAGCCTCTCTATCAAGAAAATAGAGAGGAACCTACTCTCTTCCAAGTCACATATTTAAAAACATCACAAAAAATCTAAAGCATTGGTAAACATCACTCTCCTCCAAGAAGGATGTACCACTACCTGCGAGAAAGTAAAAACACCTTGACCAGAGAAAATGCATAGAAACAGTGAAAATCAGAGAGAGAAAGAGTAGGTTCTGCATAAAACAATCCATATGCAGTGAGGAGAACAAAAAACATTAGAAAGGGGGAAAAAGTCTCATTGACAGAAAAAAATCTCAGAGCGAAAGAGGAGAGAGATCCAAAGAAATGTCTCCCTAAATAAAAAACAGTTACTCGAGAAAGCAGAGGAAGGATAAGCAATACACACAAATCAGCCATAGCGACTGCTTGACTGATTCAAAGTTATATTTACATAAAGCTCAAAACAAGAAGCTCACAAATGATCCGGAATCAAGAGAAATACCATGTAACTTCAAGCACAAAAACAAAGAGGTAGAGTCCAAACCTGTGCTCGTTCTTGATTAAAAAAAAAACACAAAAGAATGAAAGATCTCTAAAGCAAGAGAGAAGTAGCTCAAAGAAGGAACACAGAATTGTTTAAAGAAAAAAAAATCGTACAAACATAGAGAAACAAAGCTACACAGACACAGAGATGAATGCTGCACATAAGAACTGATAGTAAACAAGTACAAAGAAAACATCATACGCAGTTGACCTAGGAAGTCTCAACTACAGTTCAGTCCGATCGTCATCGGAACCCTTCTAATATTACAGGATCGGACACACCAGCAACTTGGTTCTTTTAACCAAAGGAGGCACATGCAACACGAGAGAAAAAATAAATTCTCTGAACCTTGTAAGAGAAGCAGAAACTCACTGAAATTAATCTAGCTCCAATCCAGATGCGTTTGAATGAAGGAAATGGAAGTAATAGACGGCCAACACCATATATTGCGACAGCAAAGAAATGAAGAACTAAGCTCAATGGGCTTGGCGACTGGCGAATCGGCAACAACGGAGAATGGAGAACCACAGCGGCGGTCGCAGCGCAGTCGCCGTAGTGTCAAACGAAGACTCGAAGAGGAAGGTTGAAGACCGACTTGGGCTCGGCGACTGGCGAATCAACGACACCGGAGAATGAAGAACCACAGCGGTGGTCGCGGCGCAGTCGCCGCAGTGTCAAACGAAGACTCGAAGAGGAAGGTTGAAGATCGACTTGGGCTCGGCGACTGGAGAATCAACGACACTAGAGAATGAAGAACCACAGCGGTGGTCGTGACTCGCGACGCAATCGCCGTAGTGTCAAACGAAGACTCGAAGAGGAAGGTTGAAGACCAACTTGGGCTTGGCGAGTGGCGAATCGACGACAACGAAGACCACAGCGGCGGCCACGGCAGTGTTAAACGAAGAGAAAGGTTGAAGACCGAGGGACTAGGGTTTTTGGTTTCTTTGTTTATTTTTTCTTTTTAACTCTTTCATATGGGGGTAAAATAGGTATCTTACAACCGGGTCGGGCCGGGCCAGGCCGGTGCAAAATAGATCGGTCTCGGTTGGGTATTAATTGGTCGATCTCGGTCGGGTGCCAGACGGTCCAAGTATCAAGACTGAGACTGACCGTTTATAAACGAGTCGGGATGAAGCCCGACACATTTAATAAACAGGCCGGGTCGGGCCGGGCTTTAAACGGTTGGTTCCAGTCGGTTCTATCGGGTCGGGCCACGAATTGACACCCCTAACTTAGGGGTTTAAAGGCTTGTTGCACGTGCTAAATGCAACTATGATTCCTACGAAAGTGAGTTAGGTTTTTTTTTTAATTTCTTTATTTATTTATCTTACTCGAGGACGAGCAAAAGTCAAGTATGGAGGAATTTGATGAACACAATAATGTGTGAAATCTTAGAGATATAACTGTACATTTTGCCCCACTTTGGATATCACTTGGCCGTTAACCTATAAGCCAAGTGATATCAGAATCAATTTGAAGCCAAGTGATATCAGAATCAAGTTGACCCAGAATTTCTATTTTTGAGACTAACAGCTCTGCAAAATGTTTCTTTCTGCAGTTGAATCAGGAAACTGGGACAAAACTGGGTGTGTCGATACTTGAGACTGAGAGAGCGAGAGAGCGAGACAATACCTACTCCAGGGAAGCGGCGACTTTGATCGTGAGTTGCAGGGAAGCGACGATCGTGAGAGGCAAGGAAGCGGCGACTGGCGACCGACCTGCGACAGAGAGAGAGATACAGGGAAGCGGCGACCGACCTGCGACCGACCTGCGACTGAGAGAGAGAGACAGGGAAGCGGCGAAGGAGAGAGACAGGGCAGCGGCGACCAAGAGGAGAGACCGTTGCAGGGAAGCGGCGACCGTTGCAGGGAAGCCGTGACCGAGAGAGTGAAAACCTATTGCAGGTTTTCCTTAGGATTTGGGGGTTTTTGATCGTGAGATGGAGAAAAGGGGTTGTGGGGGTTTTGAATAGTTTTGTTCTTTTAAGTTTCTAAAAGAATAGAAAAACAACTTTTTGGTACTCTTGCAATGTATTATTTACTCATTCTTTTTCATTGGTTCATTCCGGGGGAATACAAAAATGAACCGGACGTGCCAAACATATTTCTGTTCTATTTGCATTCCCGCATAATAGAAGAACACCAGAAACATTCTCCCAGAGTGTTATCAAACGGTACCTAAGGGTCTTGCTCTCCCAATAATCATATCAATTAGCAAGGTTCTAACATAGGATTTTAAGAGGTTTCAACCAGAGCAGCTCCTACTCTGCATGAACCCATTATTACATCATAAGGGGCAATTAAGATCTTAAATAGAGTGACTAATGGTACAACTTAGGCACCATCTTGAGTTGTTGTGGTCATGTTAAGTAATGTTTCGCAAACACACTTTGGTTTGCTAAGTTCTTAAATTTCAATTATATTGGGTGCATTAATCACTTACACTCTCTTATTTCTTTTTTTTCTTGGTAAATCACTACACTCTCTTATGTGCTCAGTTCCTAATATAATGGTGGTCCATCTCAAGCTAACAAATTAGGTTTGAGCTGTTTAACTGCATAGAAATTGATGTCAAGGAACCAATAGAATTGGAAAGTTTCTTCGTTAATGGACAACATTCATGGAAGGTAGGGAGAAATAGATGTGAAAGTCAAACTTTTCTGGGGTATTCAAGAAAAAAAAAAGTTTTGGGATAGAGGAGAAATAGTAAACTCTCTCTCTCTCTCTCTTTTTTTGGTTGTGTGGGGGGGGGGGTTATGGAATTTTGCATACAGTCTTCCAACCAGCCACGCTAGTAGTTATATTTGTGTGTTATCATATGGGAGAGGATAAGATTGAATATGAAATTTTATAGATAGACATTCATGGCATTCAATTCCTAATTATCCAATTGTTAGAACGGTTGAATCACTCTTCCATGTGGCATAACTGAATATACAAAATTTGATGCAGGGTGTATGATTGCAATGGGTCAAACGAACCATAAGTTATCCAAGTGTGGAATCCTCTATTCCATTAGAGCCGATTCCTTCTCCGACAATTTTTTGCCAATGGGGGCTTGCTTTGATAAAGATTAATGAATGGCTATAAAGACATAAAGGGTGTTGGGGAGAGCTACTTGGTTGCATGCCCCTACGTCAATACGATGGTGGTGCAAAGATCACACTGCCCCTAGGTTTGTTACCTATATGCCTCACTTGATTGGTCCCCACATTGACACAATAGCCACATGACCAAGTAGGGATCCCCATTCTCATAAAAAGGGGCAAGGGAACCCTGTCTGCCTACCATTCTCACCCCAAATGAAGTTGGGTGTGAAAACCCATTATATGTTGGGGCAGCTAGATCTCTTCACACTCAACCGTGTCTATGGATAATAAACGCTATACGGACATGTTTCTTTGTGTTTTTTGTTCACAAGAGGCCATTGGGCCCACACACATGACACTACCCCCAAATAAGAGTACAGTGATCATTGCATGCCCCTGTGCTTCTGGAAAAGAGGCCTCTCACCAACAGAAAACTGTCTCCAAAAAAAAAAAAAAATAGAGATTTAGATTTCCATTGGGGTGATTTGTTTTCGTGGCTTTGTTAGGGACACAGAAAGCCAACACAGTCCCTTTCCAATTATGAGGATTTGGTATTGTTTGGTTTGAGCTGTTGAGAGGTATACATAACTGTTAGGCTGCCGCATCAATCTAAGCCCAAGTCCCACAGCCTTCAGCCGATCCCACCAATCGATACAAAGAGCATTGATTGGGTTAGCCCCACCCAAATTTTGGCAGCACCTTTTTATTTTATTTTTGGTAACGAATTTTGGCAACACCCATGGCCCAATAATAAGAATTTTCTTTTTTGGGTAAAACCCAATATTAAGAAATTTCTTACCAAAAAAAAAAAAATATATATATATTAAGAAATTGGCTCATGGAATCTTTAGTTTTTTTGGGCCCATTTCAGGCAATTCAGTGCTCTCTTTCTTGTTTCCAGCCCATGTTTCAAAAGTGGAATCAAATTGAAATTTTGGCAACAATCACACACCAAACCTCTCCTGACTCCTAACAACATTTTTTACCCAAAAAAAAAGGAAAGAGTCCTGACACCAATCAACCAAAGGCCTACTCTCTAGCCTAACCATTATTGTTGTGCTTGACATCAATCTTTAAAGCTAGTATCTAGTTCCAAGTTAAAGATCAAGTTGCCAACTTGATGCCCAGGAAAATGGCCAATTCGTCCGATGAATTGTCATGAAAAAAGGGGAAAAAAAAGTTCAATAAATGGCAAAATGGCCTTCCACTGGACTTCAGCATGGGATACCTCTCTTTCATCATCTGGTCACCTTAAGAACTTTTGACCAAATACCTATGTCGATAGTGGGCTATCATTAAATTTTTAGTAATTTACAACGCCACCCCATGGAGAATGCCAATATTAGAGGGATACCCAATCTTTTTCATCAAATTAGACTCGGACCCCCAATTGTTAGTCTCTATTAAGTGATGTTGTGAAATGATACTTTAGCCCTTATGAGTAAAATACCCTTATTATATTATACCAAAAATCTCCTCTTCACTCACCGACCCCCATCCCAACTCCCCCGACCGCAAGCTAGACTCCGTCTCTTCTCTGGAACCATCAGGTTTTGCAAGCTCTTGAAAGCCCTTCTCCATTTCCATGGCTGTGGAAGTAGAATTTCAGAAGATTAAACGATTCTATTTCTTTTAACAAACCCACACAGTTACTGCAAGACAAACGCTAATTACAAGACCAGGGAAACGAAACAAAACGAAGCATCAAGCCATAGAGATTAGACTTATTTACAAGCAAATTCCACTTCAAAAATAGCATTAGTAGACCAACAAGAAACAACAAGCTTCTAACCGGAGATCTCGATGGTCTTAACTTCGGGCCTCTTCACCTCCTCTTTAGGGACTATGATAGTGAGCACACCATTCTCCATGCTGGCCTTCACTTGATCCATCTTGGTGTTTTCAGGCAACCTGAATCACCTCACGAACTTTCCGCTGCTCCTCTCCACGCGATGCCACTTTATCTGTCTTCTCTTCCTGCTCTCTGCTCCTCTCACCGCTGATTTGGAGGAGTTTCCCCTCCTCCACCTCTACCTTCATCTCCTCCTTATTCAGCCATGGGAGATCAGCCTGAAACACGTGAGCTTGAGGGGTCTCCTTCTAGTCGATGCAAGCACTGACCACCGTGGATGTTTCACAAGCAGAATTAGGGATGGAAGCGAGCGAGTTGTCGAAGGGGAAGCCCTTGAATGGATCCCAAAGTTCCAGTGAGAATGGATAAAAAATGTTGCTTCGTCGATTGCCGAAACTGCTTGGAAAGCCTGGCAAAATTCAGAAGTGGTGAATTAGCAGAACAGGAGGCGGGGCATCTACACAAGGAACTACCTCTGGAGGCAGTGGCGACGACATCTGCAATGGGATCACGTGCTCTGTATTAGACTGCTTACTCCTTACTTCGATAGCATTTTGGATGAAAGCGAGATGCTTCTGCAACTCATCCCAATGGGACCTGAAAGTATACAGAGTGGAGGATCTCGGAGCTCATCCACCTTTAGGTTTTTTTCTTCAATTGATTTGGGGACTAAAACTTTTAAAGGCAATTTTGGTATTCCTTTATTTTTAAGGGTAAAATGGTATTAAGGAAAAAAACGAACTGGTGATGTCAGTATTCTTGGTATATTTTGTAACACTAACTGACGGCAGGGGGTCTGAGTTTAATTTGGTGAAAAAGAGGGGGTGTCCCTCTAATACTGACATTCTCCAGGGGGTGGCGTTATAAATTACCCTTAAATTTTTAACCCTTGAAGTATATTAAAAAAAAAAAAATCTTTTCATCTTCAAAATTGCGGCTCAATTTTTTTTGATGAAAAATATCATACAAATTTATTTAAAAAAAACTAAATTTATAAATAAAAAAATAACTAGAAAATGACTTCAAACGTTTACTTTTTCTTTTAATTGTCGTTTTCCAAGTAAATAAATATAATAAGATTCTTTTTCTCACTCAAGCATGACTTAAATTGTCACATAGAATTAATAAAATGAAAAATGATGAGAAAATACTAAATTTGAATAAAAAAAATTTCTTGCTGAAGTAAATGGAGACAAGGGAAAAAAGGCCAAAGATCCTACAAGTGAGCACATTTAACACCCCTTATATCACCCAAAGGCTGTGTTTGGTAAGCAAGAGAAGAAAAGAAAATAATAGAAAATAAAAAATGAAATAATAAAAAAATAAAAAAAGTATGTATATTTGATTACCATTAGAAGAAAAGAAAAGTTATTGTATTTTCTTGTGTTTTTGACCTTTTTTTTTTTTTTGACAATAAAAGAAAACTTCTTCATTCCCAAGGTGAATTTTGAAATTCAAAAGAGAATTTTCTCTTGATTCAAAACATACCAAGCACAATGGGAATTTCTTAAATCAAGAAAATAATACAATTTTTGTACTTTTTCCTTTTCTTTTCTGTACTTTTCTTCTCTTGACTACCAAACACAGCCTAAATGATAATTTTTAAGATCAATAAGGAAGTCATTAACCTCCAAAATAAAATGTCATAATCAAAGCCTATATTAGTTGGTAATAAATCTGCATTAGGGTTTTAATATTTCTACTCAAGAAAAGAACATCTTGCATATCAAATTGTTTATTGGCAAAGCCCACCTATTTCAAACTTCCTAATCAGATTCCAACGTAGACAATGACCCTCGTGGCCTTATCCAATTGTCTTCTTTTTCTACTACTCAAACATTAGAAAATCTGTATTCCCTCACCATAGAACCTCCCCTCTTATGCCCATAGAAAGTAAAAGAATCTGTCTATATAAAAGGGCATCATGATTCACACAGTGCTTACAGAAAAAGACTCACAGTAGATGTGGCTCTCATGCCCCCCACCCATCTGAGATTCTTCTCAACACTTCTCTAAACTTTCAGAGAGAGAGAGAGAGAGAGAGAGATATGGAAGTCACTTCCTTTCTTCGTCTCTTCTTTTTCCTCTTGTTGGGTGTCATTTTGTTTGGGCATTCATGGTTCCCTTCCAACAAAGGTGACTCTGTTAGCCTTGATTGCTCTCTCAACAAGCCATGGTGCACCTCAAAAAACCGAATTCAAGCCAAATCTGGCCTTGTTCTAGAGACCCTCGAAGACCCAAAACCCATAGATCACCACACTAAAAGCCCTCTCCACCCACTAGATCCACTCACCTTACAGGAATTCAACAAAGTTCGAACCATTCTCTCTTCTTACAAACCCTTCATCTCTTCCTTCCCTGCAATTCACTCTGTCTCCCTCGATGAACCAGACAAATCCATCGTCCTTAATTGGAAGAAAGGCGACCCTCTTCCCCCAAGAAAAGCCTTCGTGATTGCATACTTGGAAGCCCAATCCCATTTACTGACCCTCGATTTGGAATCAAGTGAAATCACAAACCATGAAATTAAGCATGGCTCTGGTTACCCAGCTCTCACCTTTGAAGACATGGCTTCTGCAACTAAAGCTCCTCTCAAAAACCCAGAGTTCATCGAGATCATCACCGGGAGAGGCGTCAAGTTATCCGATTTAACCTGCGCACCACTCTCCACCGGATGGTATGGAGAGAGCGAAGAAGGAAGGAGATTAGTGAAGCTGACCTGTTTCTCCAACGAAGGAACAGTCAATTTCTACATGAGACCCATCGAAGGGCTAATCGTCACCGTCGATGTGGACGCCGGAGAAGTCCTTAAGATCTCCCATACTGGCCGAGGAATCCCAATCGCGGCCGCCACAGACACAGATTACCGCCACTCTGCACAGAGCAAACCAGACGAGATGGTTAAACCACTAAACCCAATATCTATAGAGCAACCCAAAGGGCCAAGTTTCAGTATAGAAGATGGACACATAGTGAAATGGGCCAACTGGGAATTCCACTTGAAACCTGACCCACGAGCCGGGGTCATTATCTCTCGAGCCATGGTTCATGACTCAGAAACCGGTCAGACCAGGAGTGTTATGTACAAAGGGTTCACATCGGAGCTGTTTGTGCCTTACATGGACCCTTCCGACGCTTGGTACTTCAAAACCTATATGGACGCCGGCGAGTACGGCATGGGTGTGACGGCGATGTCTCTGATTCCTCTTAACGATTGTCCTCGTCACGCTCACTACATGGACGGCGTCTTCGCGGCGGTCGACGGTAAGCCGTATGTTCAATCCAACATGGTTTGTTTGTTCGAGCGTTACGCCGGTGATATTGGTTGGCGACACTCGGAGACTCCATATAGTGGCATGGAGGTTTGTAGTTAAAGATATTCACTCTCGATGTGGGATTATTATTTTAGCCTTTTAAGCTTAATCTTACATTAATAGGTTCGCGAGGCGAGACCAAAGGTGACACTTGTGGCTCGAATGGCAGCATCAGTAGGGAACTATGATTACATAGTAGATTGGGAATTCCAAACAGATGGGCTAATTCGGATCAAGGTTTGATACAAAATAAGAACAAATAAAAAAATTGCTTTATTTGCTAAATGAGAAATTAAGAACTGTTAATTTCATGAATGGGCAGGTGGGGCTTTCAGGAATGTTGTTGGTAAAAGGAACACCTCTTGAGAACCTAAATCAAGTGTGTAGTGAAGCTGAACGGGATGCCATGACTGGGACATTAGTGTCTGAGAATCTCATCGGCGTGGTACACGATCACTTTGTAACGTTTTACTTGGATATGGACATTGATGGTGAAGATAACTCCTTTGTGAAGGTACATATGGAAAAGGAAGAGATTTTACCAGGAGAATCACCTAGGAAGAGCTACTGGAAGGTGAAGAGAGAAGTTGGTCAGACGGAGAAGGATGCACAAGTGAAGCTTAAACTTTACGACCCATCGGAATTTCATGTGGTAAATCATGGCAAGAAGTCTAGGCTGGGTAATCCCGCCGGTTACAAGGTCGTCCCCGGTGGCACGGCAGCGAGCTTGCTCGACCATCATGACCCTCCACAATTACGTGCTTCCTTTACAAATAATCAGGTAAGTATCCTTAAAAGCTAGCCATTATGGAGAGAGTTCAATGTCTACGTCAATAAAGTCGCCATATAATCTTGATTTCTAATCTTAACTTCTAATTTATTTGTTAGATATGGGTGACACCTTACAACAAAAGTGAGCAATGGGCAGGAGGGCTTCTTGTTTGGCAAAGCAAAGGAGAAGATACACTTAGTGTATGGTCTGAGAGGTACTTGTTGAAATTTTTTTTCCTTTTTCTGGGTTTTCATTTTAGTGAAGTATTAGAAGAGAGAGAGAGAGAGAGAGAGAGAGAGAGAGAGAGAGAGAGAGTATTGATTTTAGAAACTGTGAATGATGATGATGATGATGATGATGCAGGAATCGTCCAATTGATAACAAAGATATAGTGTTGTGGTATACATTGGGATTTCACCATATACCATGCCAGGAGGATTTTCCAATAATGCCCACCGTATCTGCAAGCTTTGATCTGAAACCTGTAAATTTCTTTGAGAAGAATCCCATACTAAGGGCACCTCCAAATGTTGAGAAGGATTTGCCTTTCTGTAGAGCTACTTCTTCAACTTGAATAGCTTAATTAAGAGGATCCAGGTCTTTGGTTCAACAAGCTAATGACTGTACACATGCATTAATAAGCATCCTCTTAAGAGTATCGTTCATATTGTTTCTGAAAATGTTACTTCTACACTTAATTGGCTTACATGCCATGGGGAAAGTTTGAGGTTTGTTTGGTTACAAATGGGAAAAAAGGAAAAAGATATAGATAGAAAAAATAGATTTTTCTTTCTCAGTACATCTTCTCAAATGAGCCATTGTAAGGTTTTCTTCATGACCCACTAACTGATCCCATCTTTTCACCAACACCGTAATTCCTAGTCCCTTAAAAAAAACAGAGCATTACCCGTTTAAAACCAACTACCCATTTGTCATGGAGCATTGAAAGTTTGTAACTAAAGTTAAATAGGAAATATGTAAATAAAAATTGAGGGAGGGTTTCTTACAAGGGCGAGAAGGAACATGTGTGCTATATATAAGATAAATGTTGAAAAATAATATCATTCATATGGGTCCACATGGGAACTACATGGTCAGAATATGAGAGATAATGTAAATTGTGGTGGGCAGTGGGCTCCACTCTTTAATACGTGATAATGGTATAAGGGAATCTATACAAAGGCCATGCATGCTTCTTTTTTCCATAAAACTTATTTAGCAAAGGGTTTTGTGCAGGGTCATATAAATAAGCCCATGTCAATGCACGTGGCCCTTGGATGATGACAATAGGGAGGTCAAAATGACCAAACCCACCTCCCCCTATTTTAGGAATAGTTGATGTCCTTTACAATCTTACATGACTATACATGAGACATGAACACCTTTTTAAAATTATTTTTTGAAAAGTAAACAGATCTTAAGGGTGTCGATTGAGAAGTATTTCTATGTAAAAAGGAAGGATCAGGTCTTAATTGATTCCTTTTAAGGCCAGAACTAGAACCGTCTCAGCTAACCAATTGATTTCAAATGTTGGGATGGTCTAATTACAGGTCTTAACTAATTCTTATTAATTTTAATAATAAAAGTTAACTTAAAGGAATTTTCTTATTTGATCTTATTTTTTTTACCCTTTAGTACTATAATAAACTTTTTATCATTTTACACAAATGTTTTAAAGAATATGTGAAGAATAAGCGACCTCTTCGTGAACTTGAGACCAGCAATCACCATCACGCCAAAAGACGTTTTCCCCAAAAATCTCTTCTAAATAGAAGACTAAAAAAGAAGCCTATTAAATGTAAACCTAATAATGGTCAATGTTGTTGTAATTGATGGAATGGACCTACACGCTACCGTATCATGTTTCTCACCACATATATAAATTCCACATCCATATTGATGTAGTATTTTGACCAACTTCAGTCAGTTGATAGGAAATTCACCACTTGACA
>NW_024868662.1:35963-46425 GCF_013358625.1 Macadamia integrifolia | reverse complement strand
GGGGGGGGGGGGAAAGGGGTGAACTGAATGTAACTGTGTTGATTTGGGATTTTCGTACTCCCTGTTCAGTCGAAGGTTATTGGTCTCTCTGATCGCTGCTCGGTGAAGACTGAAATGAAAGAACCCCAACCTCAGCCTCCTTGCTCGATTTGTCCTTCATGCAGATTGGGATCGATCATCGAGAAGACCTGCAATGATGGAAGAAAGAAACATAAAATGGGAAATGGAAAACAAAAACCATAAATTGGGATCGAGAGTTGTGTGATCTGTAAATGGAAAATGGAAAACGAAAACCCTAGATTGCTGGTTGAGGACAATGATAGTTGGTCGCTGGTTGGTGCTACTACTTGGTGCCCTGGAAGGGATCTGGAAGAAAACGAAAACCCTAGACTTTGCTGCGACTTTGGTCATGAATGGGATAGAGTTGTGAGATGGACTCTGCTGCATCTCAATAACCCTAGTATATGAGATGATCGTTGCTCCGTCGAGGTCGCATGACGTCGATCGTCGCATGGGAAGAGAGTCACTAGTCTCTAATTCTGAAAATTTAAAACCTTAATACGAATGGAGATGGAAATGGAAGGGAAGGGAGAGGGTCAGGGGATTGGAAGGGAGTTTTGCAGATTTGGATCGGGGCAACGTGTGAAATGGGTCGAAGATCCTCCCTGCAAAGGATAATTTTCAAACAGAGAGATGCTACGGTAATACGTTCTAGGATAGGAGAAATAGTTAACTTCCCAAGACAAATGTCAGCTATGTACTGCTTTACAACTGACACCTTAGTATATATTCAATTTTTTAAAGTTTTGTATCATACTTTGTACACGTATAATGGTATACATACTATATAACCTCAATGGCATGGATTTAATCTGCCTAATCCAACGGACAATATAAGCTAGCATACCTAATTCCTAGGTAACCTGCTAGCATACCTGCCCTTTTCCCTATATGTAGGGAGAATATATATATATATATATATATATATAAATGGTAAGCCATGTTCCTATCCTTATAAGACATGTTACTCTCATTTCATATCCTATTCCTGATATCGCATTTTTCGAAGAACCATTCTTTTTTATTTAAAAATAAGATAACATTCAACTTTTTTTCACAGTTTTCTGAGAGTAATTCTTGTGCCACAGATGTAGGGGGTGCGCAATGATCGCCATACCCTATGCATAGACATGCGCCCTTGTATCACAGCGGGGCACTTACCCTATAGAAAATTAAAACACAATCAGATTCATCACGTTTGAGTAGATACTTCTTAGGAATCTCTCTTCAATCTTAAGGCGACTTTCTTAAAATTCCAAGCAAAATCTGTTTCATATGCGTTTACAATAAAACAAAACAGATGGAACTTGGTAGGCTGATTAGTACTTTGTAGGCTTGTCATGGATTGGACTATCCTGATGGGCTTCTTGGTCTTGGGCTTTCAAGCCATGCACTTGGTTTGTGCATGACTTTCCAAGCCATTGAGAAGTCAGGCCAAGGTAAGGTTTGAACCTTTTAAAGCTGTAGGATTGGGATGCATGGGTCTGGGCTTGAACTTTTAAACCATTTGTTTTCTGAAGTATACTTCCTGTATATGGAGCTCATGGTTTTAAGTATCGGTGCGTATCGTGCTGTATCGACCGATATGTATCCGAATTGGTAGGCATCGGCACGATACATACCGATACGATATATGAAAAATTTAAAACCCTTATGTATCGATACGTATCCTACGATACGCACCGATACACCACCGATACGTACCGATACTCTATGAAAAATTCAAAATTGAAGTGAAATGTACGTTTCGGTATGTATCGATACGTATCGATATCGGTGCGTATCGATGTGTATCGACCGATACATACCGATACGCACCGATACGGTCATAAAATGGCCAAAATGGGTAATTTTTTGAGGTGTTTTTGTTCCAAAATTGCTGCCAACTATTTTTCTCTCTAACTAAAGTGGAAATCAAGGTTGGGAACAAAGATTTTACATTTATGGGACAATTACAAACCTTGGATTCTTAGTGCGATAGTCTCAATTTACTGTTTATGCATAATACATGTTATATATAACTTTTTTTAACTATTTTTTTTATGCAAAAGTGTATAAAAAAGTGTTTCCTATCCATTTATGTGCGTATCTTTAGCGTATCTTAGCGTATCTCCGATACGATACGATACCCTCCGATACGTATCTTAATTTTGGCCGACCGATACGATGACCGATACCGATACTTTAATCCTTGATGGAGCTAATATACAGGAGTCATTTACTTAAGATAGTGTATAAAATTTGGGAGAGTGCTTTTACCTTTATTTCACTAAAAAAGGATAAGATGTTGTTGGATGCTTCTGAGTGTACAAGTCTTTATAAAATGACTTATATAGACAGTGGAGAGAGATAGACTGTAGGAGTGCCGGTGGAGTATGAGCCCCCATAGAGAACGCTCTCTCATTTTCTATTGAGTGTTGTCTAAGATTCAAGAGCCTCAATGCTGACAAATGGACAAAAAAAATATTGTTTCAAAAAAGAAGACAACTATCAATAAAATTAGATGGATGATCATTTTTACTAAATCCAAAGGTTTAACATGATAGTTTCTGTGATTGCACAATCCAATCACATGTTGAGTAAAATGTTATTTATAGTTATCCTTCATATATGGGATTTTTTATGCCTCGTAAATTTGTTTTTTTGGTATGATATTCACAAAATCCTTATTAAAATTTAAGTTAAGTTCTTGTCTGAATTGTGATCAGACAAGGATATATATTGGTAAATAAAAATGACCAATTTGACACCCTTAGACTACAACAGGGTGTATGGATATACACAGATGATTGGAAAAGACAATGATACATAAACATATCTAGGTGACTATTTGATTGAGTTTGAATTTGAAATTTCAGACTTGGCTATTTCATACTATGTACAACTTATCCAATGGATAGAAAATAAGCACTATGTTGTTCTAAGGTAGACATTGTGAATTTTATGGACAAAATAAAAATATCCACTATTCTAATGAAAATGACATTTTTCTATATTGTATTATATATCATTTTTTAGAAAATAGTTTTATAGGTTTTAGTATTTGGATAATTTGAATTTAAAAAAAAAACTATAAGATGTATGTACTTGTCACTAATGAACTAATATTTTTTAGAAATTAGTTTTATAAGTTTTAGTATTTGGATAATTGAACTTTAAGAAAAAAAACTACAAGATGTATGTACTTGTCACTAATGAACTAATTCCTCTCATTTTTACAGTTTATGTCAAACAAACCAAGCAAACCAATAAACTCTAAGAGCGAGTTTGGTATCATTCTTTAAAAACGGTTCTGCCATTTTTTCGTTCTATTAGAACAAGAAAACGGAATTTTGTGTTTGGTATGTATTTGTTTCGTTTCAGTGTTTTTAAAACAAAAAGGGAGAAAAAAAAAATGAAAATTCAAGGATTTGACGAAACACCCAAGAGCCGTTCCGTCGGGGGTGTTTCGTTTCAATTTTATAGAAATTGGAACTATCGTTCTCGATAGGTCATTATCCGGTGGAGTTCGCGATAGAGAGAGGAGAGAAGAGGAGCTCACCATCTACGAACTGCAAGTAAGAACTTCGCCTCTTCTTCTTCTTCTTCTTCTTCTAGGGTTCTACATCTTTCTTCTATTAAGCTGCTTCTCCTTCTTCTTCATCTAGACTCGATCGTCGGGATTTGTTTTGTGGAGTTTGTAGTGGATATTCCTATTGGGTTCCGAATGAGAGGGGGGTGAATCAGTGTGTCCAAAAACTTTTTCTCAGTTGGTTCTTTACCAGGTCACTAGCTGATGTGGCTCACTCTCAATCATAGTCTACTGATGCTACCCAGAGCTACTATGTGAATTATTGATAACTCTCACTGCTGTATGAAGCTTACTCACATAACATGTATTGCTGCTGAGAGCTGACTCACAAACCCCACATGGCAATCATTGTCACATACACATAGTCGTATGTACATCCACACTACACCACCAAGTGGTCAGGTCTACCAGATGTACACACCCATCCTACAGACATACACTTCAATCCACAATACAATATTAGCATGCACAATCACAACACAAGAAATACGTGCTTCGGCCAATTGCCTACATGCACGGAGTAATGCCCACTGTCAAGCTTAGCATTTACTCATTACTAATTATGACTGCACCCACAGCCAAGGGAACACATTCCCAGTTTCCACCCTTGACTTACAAAGGCTAGGTCTTCACCCCAATTTTTCCAAAATAACCTGAGAGGCCACACCTATGGCAAATATGTTTAGGTAGTGGTAACTACCAAGAAACATACTGTCCCTATGTCCAACACCCACTAAATATCAATTACATAGATAAGGTTGGGCTTATAACAATGCCCTACAATGATATCTCATATAGCATAGGTCTATGACAATATAACTTAGCTAAGCATACAATGAAAATACAGTAAATCAAAAGAGCAAGTCAATGAGTGTAGAATAGCTTACAACTCTGTAATGTCTCTGATCACAGATTTTCGAAGATGGGACCGAGAACTCTGATGATCCACTAGAATCTTCAATCTCCCTTAAGTTGATGAAGAAATTGGAATCTTCAAGTGCACTGTAGAACCCAAATCATTATGTGTCTAAAACATTCTGGCAGTGAGTGTGTGATACAGATACTTTCCCTCTTCTTTCCTTTCCTTTCCTTTCCTTTCTTTTCTTTTTCTTTCCTCCTTTGTGGAAGCTCACCCTAGCTTCATCAAGGCACACCACTTCTCCTCGTCTTTCTTCTTTCTTTCCACTTCCTCTCTTCCTTTGTTAGAGCTCTAATGGCTCAACAGTGGCTCACACAAGCATGAATGAGCTTCTTCTCTCTTTTCCCTTTCTTCTTCATCCTTCTCTTGTCTCTTTCCTTTTTTTGGCTACCACCAATGAAGCTTGCTACCTTGGCTTCCAACAGCTTCCCAAGTCTCTAATGGAGGCTATGGATCAAGTACAAGAGATTATAGGTTTTGCATTCAAAGCCTAAGCCTTCTTTGAGTTTCAACTCAAATATTCTGCCACCTCTACAACTCTCCTCATTGTTTTCTTCCCTTAGGCATGTAGAGCTCGGAGAGATGAAGAATCTTCAACTTGAATCACCCAAATCGGAGTTAAGATGAGGGAGATATAGCCATTTGAAGTTAGACCAACCAGAACACTCAAAATAGAATCTTCAGAGGAATGGCATAGGCTACGCCGACGACGCGCGCAATAGGGGCAAAATATGACCGTAGATCTCATCTAAAAGTTCTTATAATCTAAGTCGTCCGATTAAACCAATGGACAATAGATCTAAACCATTAGATTTGAATCTTACAAAGTCAAAGATGACGAATCATGATGTATGCACTGACATTGTCAAATGCATTGTCGATCACCGATTGGCTAGTGTAGCGAGTTTCACAGTACGCTGTCGGCTAAATTTAATAAAGCTCTATCGATCTTAACCGTTAGATCAAAACCAATCTGATATGATTGGTTCAGATCAAGATATGGAGAATCTCTTTATAGATTCTATACACATACGCTACACACAATCAAGACTCAATATGGTGAGGCGCCACACCATGATGTCCGATGCACTTCACCAATGAGGACCTTCATACAGGAATCTAAACCGTCTCGTCAACACCTAAGTTCAACAGCCATTAGATGAGAATAAGGCCTACGTGGCTTCATCTGAACCCTCCATTATACAACTCTATACTCTCTTTTATTACAATCAAGCCCCTACCTCCATATATTTCAGTGCTTAAAAACCCCCTGCAACTCAGACCTTCAAAATCTTAAAATTACACAAAATCCCTTCAAATTTTAAAAATAAATTCTGAAAAATCCACCCAACACTGACAGCAACTGATGAATTTTCGGTTTGCATTTTTGAACCGGTTTCACAGAAACACATATGACTTTTTCATACGATATCTGATCGAGATGAAATGAAGTGCGTTGGAACCGTGATTGGACGCTCTATGATTTCCAAAAGACCCGATCATCTGAATCATCCATATAAAAAGATCAAAATGCCCCTAGACCTTTCCTATGATGCATATTTCTCATATAGAATCAGAACATGATGAACTCAAAACCGTTGGAAAGATCGGATTTTTTTCGTATTATTACATGGAGAACACTTCCTTTAAAAAATTCATCTTCAATACTGAAACTGCCCTCGTCTGCCATAATTCTGTAACTTCTTTAATATGGTATCGGAATGCGACAAAATCAGATGCACTTGACTAGATAAATTACAATCTATCTTTTTCATGAAGAAACGATCTTCCAAAAATATCATTTTCATTACCGAAAATTCCTCTGAGCATAAATAGGCCAATTTTGTCAGTTTTGACCCAAAAAACCCACACCATCTACCATGGATGAATTAAACCACTCCATGCATATCATGTGGTTTTGTTATCTCATTGGTGACATTAGACACTGACACATCATCATTTCCATCCATGTCACCCAAACTGGCCACATCATCACTACCATGTGGCCGGGTTACCAACAAGAACAACCATTAAACAACAGTTCCTAGCATCATTATAAGCTAATAAAATTCTGATTCCACTGAACCATTTGGGAGACACATCAATCAAATGATCGAAATCCTAGTTGGTCATTTGGCCAATCTTGTTGTCAGAGCTCACCGAACTCAGTTTGAGCTTGACAATGGTAGCGGGGACATGAAATACGCATTCTCCAAGATCAACATGGTTTTTGGCCCAAGATTCCATCCAAACCTAGCTTAACCTAGGTTAAAGAGAGTTGTATAAGTGATTGCACTTACCTCCGGCAACGATTCCGGCAACTAGGCGACAGCCGGCACCAAGGTAAGCCCTTTTCCCCCTCTTCTTCCTCTTCCTTTCTCTCCTCTCTTATGTTGAACACAAGTGAAATGAGGAAATGAATTCCTCATTTCTCACTTATAAGGCAAATTGGCCTTAGGGCCCATTTGGTTGAACCCTAATTGGTCCGATTGGGTTAATTCGATTTTTAGAGCATGAGGACCCATCTACTTAGGTTCGTAAATTTTTCATATCATGAGGAGGGTGTGGAGGATGATTTGGGATCATCTGGGACTGTCTACGATGTGAATGGCAGGACCCACAGGCATCGAACCTTGATAGCACCAGATTCAGGCCCAGGTTGTTTTCAGTGTCATATTTTCAGTGGTCAAGATAGCTTGCTATCTTGACTTCTTGCTGTCCTCCAATTGGTCTCGCACGGGTAGTTACCCTAGGCCGTGCTCATGGTCTTTCGTTAATTTTAATACGTGTTGGGATTCAAGTGTGAGGTGTTGGGTCACTTATCGTCTAGGATTAGAAGGTACGAATCCCCTCCAGTTGGACTGGCACGCAATGCACAAACACGTGGGGTCATCTCTTCCCCTATGGCAATGGGCAGCCATGAACCAAAACCCGACTATACTTTCCATCTCCGGTTCGAGACGTATCACAACAGTTCAAATTAGACTGAGTTAGGGCACGGGTGTACATTCCCCCCACCTTACAAGAATTTCATCCTCAAAATTGAACATACCTAGTAAATTAAAAAATCCATGATACTGCTTCTATATATCATCTTCCAGTTCCTAGGATGCTTCTTGTTCGAGGTGGTTCATCCATTTCACTTTGACAAAGGAAACGGTGCAGTTACAGAGAATATGGTCCTTCCGATCAACAATCTTCTTCGGATACTCCACGTAGGCAAAATCCTCGTCCAACTCACGGGGTATGTAAGTCAAGATGTGAGTGAGGGCAGGAATGTACTTCTTCAACATAGATACATGGAAGACATCATGTGTACCCTCCAACTCTGGTGGTAAAGCTATCTGGTAAGCTATCAGTCCGATCCTTTTTAGTATGTCATACGGTCCTATAAACCTCAAACTAAGCTTTTCCTTCTTGCCGAACCGCATTACCCCTTTAACTGGGGAGATCCGCAAGAACACCTTATCTCTAACTCCAAATTCCATATGTTTCCTTTTGACATTTGCATAGCTCTTCTATCTAGACTAAGGGGCCGTTTGATAACACTTCTATTCCTGGAGAGTGTTCTTTTACAGAAGTGTTCTTTTTCGATTCCATTCTGTGAAGACACTTTGGCGGAATAGAAACAACGTTTGGTAAAACTATTTCAGAAATGTCCTTAGAACAGGAAAATAACAGAAACATCGTTTGACAAACACTTCTATTCCTGGAGAGTACAATAATGAAAATTCACTTTTGAACAATGAAATCAATAATTACAAACATGCTATTATGGTCAAATTTAACTTAAATAAGGAAATCTTGTTCGCTTTGAGTCCATTTTGCTGCCTTGTTATTAGCTCTCGAAGTGGATGCCATTACTCTAAAAATATAAACACATCTCATTATAGCCTAAAAATAGAAATACATGTCTTTTCTGGTATCTGTTTACATCAGGCTCAAGAACTTCAAATTGATCTTCCTAGCTGCCCATCAAAATAGAATACTCTAATCCTAATAAAAGCCCTCTTCCAGCTCCAAAATATCAATCTCATGTCAGCTCCTTATAATAGTCTTGTTGCCCTCAAGCCTTAAATGCACTCACTCTTGTCAACCTGTTCTCTTCCCTTCTCCCTCTGCCTTTTCTTCTTCTTTTGAGTAACTGCTCCTTCCTTTTCCAAGGACAGTGAAGAGTCCAGATGGGTTTTACTTTCATGGGTTCTCTTCAGAATCAACTATGGCTCTTAATCTCAATCTCAATCTCCCTTCTTGTTCTTAATTCAATCGTTGCTTCCTCCGATCTTGACACCTCATACTTTGAAGACATAGGTCATTATTTCTGTTCCAAAGATTCAAACCAGAAGAATCAAAGCTCTTCTAGGCTTTCATTGTTATCTTCCAAGACAATAACAGAGCCAGATTCTCAAGTTTGGACTAAAGATTGCTCAGAAAAAGTGTTGGAACTCGCGAAACAGCCGGAAAATGTGGAGTGGTTAAAAGGGTTAAGGAGAAGGATCCATGAAAACCCAGAACTGGATTTTGAGGAGTTCCAGACTTGTAGGTTGATTCGGGTCGAGTTGGATCGTTTGCAAATAGGGTATCGCTTCCCTTTGGATGAGACTGGCATCAGGGCTTCTATTGGTAGTGGTGGCCCTCCTTTCATAGCCATTAGAGCTGACATGGATGCTCTTCCCATCCAGGTTTGGTTAAGGAGCGGCGACCGAGAGAGGTAGGGAAGCGGTGACAGAGAGAGAGACCGTCGCAGGGAAGTGGCGACCGAGAGAGAGCGACCGTTGTAGGGAAGCGACGACCGAGAGAGTGAGAACCAGTTGCAGAAAAGGGGTTGTTGATCGTGAGTTGCAGAAAAGGGGTTGTGGGGTTGAATGGTTTTGTTCTTTTAAGTTTGTAAAAGAATAGAAAAGTAACTTTTTTGTACTCTTGCAATGTATTCTTTAGTCATTCTTTTTCATTGGTTCATTCCAGGGGAATACAAAAATGAACCGGATGTGCCAAACATATTTCTGTTCTATTTGCATTCCCGCAGAATAGAAGAACACCAGAAACATTCTGCCAGAGTGTTATCAAACGGCCCCTAAGCTGCTTTAATCCTCTCTCTGATCATATTCACCTTCTCACTATTAGCCTATATCAAGTCTGGACCCAAAATATACTACTCACCAACCTCATCCCAATAGATCGGAGTCCGACACTTTCTGCCATACTGTGCTTCAAATGGAGACATTCTCTCCATTCCGATGGTAGCTTGATAACTGTTATTGTAGGAGAACTCAATAAGGGAAATGTGTTCATCCAAACTATAACTCATATCTAAGGCACATGCTCAAAGTAGGTCCTCCAAAGTCTTGATAGTCCTCACAGTAATCACAGAGCAGGTTTTGGGACATATTTTAGGGCTTTTTTGACTAACGTTAACTGATTCCAAATTCTAGAGATAGCAATCGATTTTGGGGTTTAGAATCTTCGACCTTCAACGTTTTGAGTAGGAATCTGTTTGTAACCCTCAAATAGATCATACAGAGAGGTAACGGTTTCTTCTTCTTCTCATCTGAACCTCTTCCCTTTCTCTTCTTCTCTAATTGCTAAGGGGTTTTTGCTATGCCATGTGAAACCCTAAACTACGATTCAGAAATAGAGAGAGAGAGAGAGAGAGAGAGAGAGAGAGAGAGAGAGAGAGAGGATGGTATTACCCTGATTTTTTGGGACACAAAGGTCGGTTTGTTGTGATATATATATATATATATATATTTTTCACATAGAGCTCAGTTCACTCCTTTGCCCAGTTCATCGGCTTCTTCACAGAGAATCAGGTACATGTTCTCAGTTAACTCCTTCACCCAAATCTCTTGATAGTGGTTTGATATCTGTTAATGGCTGGGAATCTTGATATGTAATTTTTCAACGGCTGTATG
>NW_024868662.1:35738-35838 GCF_013358625.1 Macadamia integrifolia | reverse complement strand
GCACCTAAACGGTTCCACTTTCTGAAACTATGACCGTTTAGTAAATAATTTTGATTTTCACGGTTTCTAAACGGTGTCAATTTCATGGTTTTAAACGGTT
>NW_024868662.1:24918-32229 GCF_013358625.1 Macadamia integrifolia | reverse complement strand
GGTCTGAATTACAAGGGGTCTTTAAGCACTAAAATATATGGAGGCAGGGGCTTGATTGTAATAAATAGGAGTAAAGGGAAGTAAAATGGATGGTCAAGATTCAACCACGTAGGCTTGATGCCCATCCAAAGATTGTTGAGATTTTGCACTGACATGGATGAGATAGATGCTTGCGCGTAGGATTTGATTGGTTAGGTGCATAATCCTTGATGCACTGGCGCTACACCTTATCAAGGTATGTTGTGGTGTTTCGCGCGTGCATAGAAGGTATAAAAAAGATTCCGATCTTAAGGATCTCATGAGATCTGATTAAAACCATCATGGAGGATTCGGATCTAATGGTCAATAAGCCTTTCACTTTTGTGGGTGGGAGACAAGCTCCCTTAAAATTTGGAAAAGCAACCAATCAAAGATCGACAACAAGAAGTGCATGCCGATAGCTGATGTCAGCATGACGTCATTAGTTGACTATCTTATTCAAATCTTGTGGTTGAGATTTATTATCCGTTATTTTAATCGGACGGTCTAAATTAAGAGATTCTCATTGATGAGATCTACGGTCAGATTTCTGCCCCTATTTCACGCGCCACCGGTGTAGCCTACGCCACTCCTACGAAGATTCTATTTCAGGCTATCTTATTGCTCCAACTTCAAATGGTCATATCTCCCTCATTTTAACTCGGATTTGGGTGAACCAAGTTAGAGCTTCTTCGTTTTTTCAAGCCCTACACTAAGGAAGCAAGAAAAATGAGTTTTGAATAAAGGAAGCTATGATTTTGGAAAGAGAATCTTCCCCCTCTTTGTTGGTCCTTGAATGGACATGAATACTTGATGATAAATGTTCTTAGGCCATTAAAGGAGGTAAAAGAGGTGGTTGAGGTATGTTAATGATACATTAACTCAAAGCCAAGGAGGAAGAGAATAAAGCAAGGATGTGTTTGCTTTGAAGAGCAAGAAGCCAAGGAGAGAAAATGTGCAAACACCAAACTTGTCAGTATAAGTTTCCAGTTATCCCAGGAAATCGGTTGTGAGATTCTCTAACCTTTGATTTACATTATATGCATGTATGTATGTTAGAGTTAGTTGTGGATGAGTGTATGCATGCTAGGTTAGTTGTGGATGAACTGTAAGCATGCTAGCTAGTTGTGGATGTATATGCTAGGCAGAGCTTGACTGTAGGGCATTGATATAAGCTTAATTTAATTGTATTCTTTATTGAGTGCTTAGTGGGTGCTAAGCATTGGGAGTGGGTGCTCTCGTGTAGTGGGTGCTACACATTGTATTGTCACTGCGAGTGCCATCTCAGCTTCGGCTTGAGAAAATTAGGTGTGGGTGCAGTCAAAAGTAGTGTATTGAGTAAGTACGAAGCCTTTACAGGCACTACTCCGGGGATGTAGGCAAATTATCGAACCTCGTAAAAATCATGTGTTGTGGGTGCTTGTTGTTTGTATTTTATATTGAAGTGCGTGGAATGTGGTATGTGGAATGGGTGTGTACACTCGGAAGTGCCTATGAGAGGCTTAGTGTGCATACAACTGTGTGTAAGCAGGGACAACTTGACCAGATATCGGGCAAGTTTTTGGGGATCGGAATTGGACTCACTGATTCACCCCCCTTCTCAGTGACTGTCGGGTTACAACAATTGGTATCAGAGCTGATACTCAGTGACAGTATGGCAGGTGAAGGTTATTCAGGACATGCACCGAAGTTTGATGGATCTGATTTTATCTTATGGAAGAGGAGAATGCAGTCGTACCTAGGTTCACTAGGTTATAATGTTTGGGCATCAGTTTTGATTGGGTACAAGGAACCTGAAGGAGGTCCAGTTGACAATGAAGCTAAGAAGGCTTATTGTTACAATCAAAAGGCTATGAATGTAATATTTTCAGCATTGGATAAGAGTGTGATGGATAAGGTAATGGATTGTGACTCAGCCAAGAATATCTGGGGAAGACTGAAGAGCATTTATGAAGGAGATGAAAAGATAAGGAAAGCAAAGCTTCAGACTTTCAGAGGCAGTTTGAAAGTTTACTAATGCAAGAGGGAGAGAATATTGACACCTATATGACCAGGGTAAATGAAGTGGTCAACTCTATTAGGGGTCTGGGAGCCAATCTAGAGGATTCAGATGTTTGTCAGAAAATCCTGAGATCTTTGTTACCCAAGTATGACTCCAAGGTGTCAGCTATTGAAGAGGCAAAGGACCTAGACACTATCACTCTTGATCAAGTGCATGGCACTTTCACAGCTCTTGAAATGAGATGAAAAAATGGCAAGTCCACTGACAAACAAGCTGCTTTCAAGGCAATGAAAAACTTGAAAATCAAAGAGAAGAAGAAGCAGTCTGTGGAGGATACTGATGAGAGTGAAGATGAGGTTATAGCTCATTTCACCAGAAAGTTGAAAAAGGGAACAGGAAAATACAAGGACAAGTTACCTTTCAAATGTTTTAACTGTGGAAGGGTTGGACATTTTGCAGCCAAGTGTCCTAACCAAGGAAAAATAGAAAGTGATGAAGATGAAAGTAAAAAGAAAAATCATTTCAAGGGAAAGAAGAAATTCTTCTCAAACAGATACAAGAAAGGCAAGGACAAGAAGAAAAGTTTGGTTTCTAAGAAATGCAGTGACACATCTGATGAAGAGTCTGAAGAATCATCTAATGATGAAGATGATGAGGCTATGTTCATGGTCTCAATAGATATGGAAGAAAACAAAGAAGATTTTTCTAGCAAGGAAGATTTTACAGAAGAAGAAGAGGAAGATGGAAAATCACATCTAGAGGCTGAACTCACAGTTGCCCTTAGAGAGCTTAAAAGAGAAAGGAAGTAAATGAAAAAGCGTCACTCAAGACCTTAAGGGGCAAGAACAAATAGTTCTTGAATTGAAAGATCAAGCCAATAAGTCAAGAAAGACTTTAGATGATCTTGAGTATCAACTCTCACAGAAGACCATTGACTGCAACACTCTTGAGTTAAAGAAAGTGGCTTTGAAAGCACAACTAGAGGAGCAATATGAGATTCTTGCACAATTTGATGGTTATGCAGATGAGCTAGCCTTATTAAAGGCTAAGGTTAAAGACTATGGGAGAACTGAGATTGAGAGAGAAGACTTAGAAAATGAAGATGTTGAAGATGACTCTACTCCAAAAGAGCATCCTAGCAGTAAAAAGCTTAATGCCATCATCAATGCTTAAAGACCGACTCACATCAAATTTGGGCTTGGATTTATTGGGGAATCTTTAAAAAATACTAAGGCAAATGGCAAGGGAATAGTACATAATCCTATCAAAGTCAATGATAGGAATGCTCAAAGAGGAAAGGCACATGTTGCTATTTCTGGCAATGTCAAGAGAGTAGTACAAAAAGATAGAGTGCAGACTGATCCAATCAGAAGAGAAAATCCATCTATATTCCATAAGACTAACCATGCTAGACAACCACAGTTGGCAAGGCTAAGCAGGAGAGCAGAGAGCTATGGATACAGTCAAGGTCCTCAACAGAGACCTAGAGCATTTGACAACTTCAGAGCTCCTTATAGATGGCAGATGGAACCTGTGATGCAAAGGCACACCTTTCAAGGTTATTGTTACAAATGCAACACTTTTGGACACAATATCTCAAATTGTAAGTTCAACATTGGTCCAAGGATTTATATGGACAAAAATCCTTTTGCACTTCTTATGGAGAAAACAGTTGAATGTTACAGATGCAACAACCTTGGACATATTGCAAGGAATTGTAGAACTGTGTTTCCCCCCACAAAGAAAGGAGAATAGAGGTAAAAAGAGAGTTTTCAGAAACATAGAAGATGATGAGATGGAGAGACGGTTCTTAAGACAGAAGAAAGTAAAGAAATCTCAATCTGTTAAGAAAGTCTGGGTTCAGAGAGAGAGAGTAGAAGATGAAGAAGATGCAACAGCATTTGTTATTCAGAGAGCTTTTAAGGCTCAAGGAGACTCTACTCTATGGATTCTTAATAGTGGTTGCTCAAGCCACATGACAGGAGATAAGGAAAGATTTGAACAATTACATGACTTTGAAGGTGGATCTATGAAGTTTGGCAACAATGGTGCCATAATTACAGGGAAGGGGTCCACAAGTTTGAACCAGGGGAAGGTGAAATCCCTCGATGTCTTGTATGTTGAATGGATCAAACACAATCTTCTCAGCATCAGTAAAATTTGTGACAAAGGACATGAAGTAACTTTCACTAGTAAAGGGTGTGAGATAAGAAGATCAAGCAGTGGAAAGGTTGTAGCTACTGGACAAAGAACTTCAGGGAACTTGTACACCTTCACAAAGTTAGAGAAAGATTCTTGCATGGTCAGCATAGATGAGAAGACATGGTTGTGGCACAGAAGGCTTGGGCATATCGATTTCAAGAACCTTGCCAAGATTTCTTCAAAGAAGGCAGTGAGAGATGTTCCTGAGTTGAAGAAGCTTTCCAATCCTATATGTGCATCTTGTCAGAAGGGAAAGCAAACCAGAATCTCCTACAAGTCTAAGGAGTACTATTCCAGCTCTCCATTGCAGTTGATTCACACAGACCTATGTGGTCCTATGAGGACACCTAGCACCTCAGGAGAGAGATACATCATGTTGTTTATTGATGATCATTCAAGAATGGTGTGGATGATGTTTTTGAAACATAAGTCAGAGGCTTTAGAAAGATTTAAGATCTTTAAGAAGCAAGTTGAGAATCAAACAGGGAAGAAGATAAAGTGTCTGAGATCTGACAGAGGAAGTGAGTACAGTTGGGATGACTTTGAAGAATACTGCTATGAGCATGGTATCAGGAAACAAACTTCAGCTCCAAGAACACCCCAACAGAATGGTGTTGCAGAGAGAAAGAATATAACAGTGCAAGACATGGCTAGAACAATGTTGGTAGAGAATGATATGGGTAAAAAGTTCTAGAAGGAGGCAGTTCTAACTGCGGTGTACATCCATAACAGATGTATGTTGAGACCTCATGAAAGAAAGACTCCATATGAAATCTGGTTTGGAAGAAGGGCTACAGCAAGACACTTCAAGGTCTTTGGTAGCAAGTGTTACATCAAGAGCACAACCTAGGATTTGGGTAAGTTTGATGATAGGGCTGATGAGGGTATGTTTTTAGGTTATTCTACTTCAAGTAAGGCCTATAGACGCTTCAACAACAGACTTGAAAAATTTATAGAGAGTGTTGATGTCACAGTTGGTGAAAAAAAGGATATTCCTTCAGGCTCAGGAAATGATCTTCTAGAATTTGAAGATCCTGATGATGAGAATAACCTGGTTGATAGTAAACCCAAAAGCAAAGATGAGGTTGATGTTAAACAGGCTGAGGTAGATTCAGATGAGCAGAGGAGACACAACAGAGTTGATCAACAGGAAACAGATGAGTTAATCATTGGTGACCCCACTGTAGGTGTTCAAACTAGAAAAAAATGAAGACCAACACCTACTCTCTTCTTTCGAAGATTGAACCAAAAACTGTTGATGAGGTAAGCAATGATGAGAGTTGGATGAAGGCCATGAATGAAGAACTTGATCAGATAGAGAGGAATCACACTTGGGATCTAGTCCCTAGGCCAGTTGACAATAATGTGATTGGTGCTAAATGGGTTTTCAGAAACAAACTCAATGAAGATGGTCAAGTGGTGAGGAACAAAGCAAGACTTGTATGCAAGGGGTATGCTCAAGAGGAAGGCATTGATTTTGAGGAAACTTTTGCTTCAGTGGCAAAACTTGAGGCTATTAGAATGTTCTTAGCTTTGTCAGTGTACAAGGGGTTCAAGGTCTATCAGATGGATGTCAAATCAGCTTTTCTAAATGGAAACTTGGAAAAGGAGGTTTCCATAGAGCAGCCTGATGGGTTTCAGCTGAGTGAGGACCCCACTCTTGTGTGTAGATTGAAGAAGGCATTGTATGGTTTGAAACAAGCTCCAAGGGCATGGTACTCCAGATTGGACTCTTATTTGTGCAAGTTGAGTTTCAAGAAAGGCTTAGTGGACAGTAATCTCTACATCAGAACTGAAGAAAGCAGTCAGCTTGTGGTGATTGTGTATGTAGATGAAATCATCTTTGGGCGTCACAAAGATGAATTGTGCAGAGATTTTGCAATGAATATGCAAGATGAGTTTGAGATGTCTATGTTGGGTGAACTATCATTCTTCTTGGGTTTGCAAATCAGTTAGAAGAAGGAAGGTATCTACATATCTCAGTCCAAGTATGTGAGGGAGATGTTGAAGAGAGTCATCATGGAGGATTACAAGCCAGTTAGTACACGTATGATGACTGGGTGTAAGTTGAGTAAGGAAGATGACTCTCCATCAGTTGACCACACCTCGTATAGGTCAATGATTGGTAGCCTATTATATCTGATAGCTAGTAGGCCTGACATCTTACAAGCTGTGTGCATGGTAGCCAGATTCCAAGCAGGACCAAAAGAGACACACGTGGTAGCAGTAAAGAGAATTTTCAGATATCTGAAAGGGACTAGTGAGTTTGGGTTATGGTATCCGAAAGTCAAGAGCTTTAGTTTGTCAGCTTTTTCAGATGCAGATTGGGCCGGATGTGTAGATGACAGGAAGAGCACCAATGGTGGTGCATTCTATTTGGGGAGCAGCTTGGTAGCATGGCATAGTAAGAAGTAAGAGTCAGTCTCTCTTTCAACTGCAAAGGCAGAATACATTGCAGCTACATCTTGTTGTACACAAGTGTTGTGGATGAAGCAGATGTTGAAGGATCTGAGTGTGGAGGTTGAGCAGGCAGTGGCACTATATTCTGACAATACTAGTGCTATCAATATCTCCAAGAACCTGGTGATGCATTCTAGAACGAAGCACATTGCTATCCGGTATCATTTCTTAAGAGACAAGGTGATGGAAGGTGAAGTAAGGATGGAGTTTGTTCCCACAGCAGAGCAGGTGACTGATATCTTCACTAAACTGCTTCCTAAAGATCAGTTTGAGTTCCTCAGACAGAAGTTGGGAATGGTGGTTCTTCCAAGCAAGTTGCTTGATGTTGCTACCCCCATATTGGACTCAGGGGGAGTCCATTAGTTCCACCCTTTGTACTTGTTGTCAAAGGGGGAGAGAGTTACTCATTAGAGCTTTGGAGTGTATTAGTGATGAGGTGGTTGCCAACAACTCCAAAGGTGGAGATTGTTGTTTTATAGTTGTCCTTGTTGGCAACTCGGCCATGTGGTGATGATGACATGGTCAGTTTGGGTGACGTAGATGAAAATGATGACATGACAGTGTTTCGTATCACCGATGAGAAAACAGAACTCCTTGGTATGCATGGAATGATTTGATACATCTCTCGT
>NW_024868662.1:22077-22848 GCF_013358625.1 Macadamia integrifolia | reverse complement strand
GGCATTGATCTTTCTATAATGTTTTTTTATGGGTTGGAACCACTTTATTTATTTCGTAACTACTACTTTAATATTTTCAGAAGTTATTAACAATTTGAGATAGTATTTTAATATAATATACTTTTGTAATTATTGTCATATTTATGTAATTATTGATATTCATTAAAAAAAAAAAAACGTTTCTGAAACTGTTTAACCAAAAGCCATAACTGTCATTTTTCTGTTCTAAAACTGTTCCAAAAATAGATTACCAAACACCATTTTTTCGTTTAAAAACAACGTTTCGAAACAGAAATTGAAATTTTCGTTTCTGACACGAAATAGCAGAAACGGAACAAAAATGATACCTTTGGTAACGTTCTATTGGAATGTTTCTGGAGTTTTTTTCATTCTATTGGAATGAAAAAACGGAATAAAATGTTTGGTGCATCATAGACGAGTTTCCCTTTTTTTGGGAACAAAGAGTGAAAAAATAACAGTAGAAGCTGAAATTGACGGAACGACAAATAATTGCTCTGTCTTCCCAGTTTCGTTCCAAATTAAAAAAAAAAAAAAGGAACTATTTGGGGGATTTTAGGGAAATCGTTCCCGATAAATTTGTCTTCTGTCCTAGCTCTTCATTTTTCACAATTTCGTGCACAGAGAAGAGAGAAGACTTGCGTTTTGAAACCGTTCCAGAAATAGATTCACCAAACATTATTTTTTCGTTTAAAAATGGTGTTTTGACACAGAAACTAAAATTTTCGTTTTTAACACGAAACGTCATTTCTC
>NW_024868662.1:17051-18146 GCF_013358625.1 Macadamia integrifolia | reverse complement strand
CTCCTCTATCAACTAATAAATGATCGAGGCGGTGGGTTACTGCATTAGCCTCCTCGAAGAATGGTCGAGGTACACATAAGTTAGCTCGGATACTTTGATTAACATTTTTTTTAGCTCACAATTCAATGTGGCTTTTGCTCTCTCTCTCTCTCTCTCTCTCTCTCTCTCTCTCTCTCTCTAGATATATATATATATATATATTACCTATCCTATTATGCATCAAGACAAGGCTATTTACGTCTTCACAATTGTGATGCTTCAAGTCTTTAAATTCTTTTAGGAAATTTTACCGATAAATAGTCGATAAGCTTTTAGTTAGGATAAGACTTAGATGAATTGGGACATAAATAATATTTAAATTTAGTATAATTTTTTCCCCTAAAGTAGCTAGCTTTGAAATTTATTTAATACAAAAGGTTCATTTGTTTTATGAATGGTAATTAATAATAATTAAATGTTTATTGCTGGGGCAACATTTCATAGGGGCCCCCTTTACCATTATGTAGAAACAGGTTAATATTTTATTTTGTAGATATGATAGAGGGGCACATCCAATTCTCGTTTGTCCATTCCTTCCTAGTTTTTGTGAGTAATCCTAGGCTCTCTCTTTCTCTCTCGAATTTTTGTGCCACTTGATTGAATTTTAGCAATTGATGCAGATAATTATAGAATAGAGAAAAATATAAGTAGTTAATTCAAATTTAGAAATTTGTAATTGTTGATACATCATAGTGTTTTGGTTTGAAATTAAATCATTTTTATTCAGTCGTTCAACTTGATTCACTAGTCATCCCTTTATGGTTGATTAAAGGCATTTTGATTGATAAGAACTAATAATATGTCAATAAATATACTGGCTTACAATCCCCCAATTCAATTATTAGGGCCACACTTTACCACTGAGCTAATAGCCTGTCATGTGAGCCTCTCATACGTTGTTGCATAGAAATCAAAATGAGGAGTGTTGATTTTTTATAACTTTCTCGTCATTCAAAATTTCTCAAATGGGTCCCTTCAATGGTTAGAAATATCACAATGTGACAAAAGAATCAATTAAAAGGGATCCCCTAATTTCAATTAGAAATTCATTATGTC
>NW_024868662.1:0-16975 GCF_013358625.1 Macadamia integrifolia | reverse complement strand
TTTTTTTTCTTCTTCTAGATATTTTATTTTTCAAACATTGAATATTTGCCTTTGTTATATAATTATCAATTGTTTCTAGTTGCAAATCTAATTTGTTTGACATACATAAATTGATTAATGTATTTTCACTGGATTTTGCTTTCATCGAGGTTTCATAGTTTTGGAAACATGATCCTCCTAATTTGGAATTCAAATCTGCATTAATAGGAGGAGGAAATTGTCTTAGTAAAACAAAGAGAGGTAGGAAATGTCAATTCTTATTGTTGTTGTTTAATACCTTACCAATTTGATCACCATTTTACTTAGATATTTATTTATTTATTTATCTTACTTACATAGTGCACTTCCCATATCTATGGTTGTGAATTATATGTACATATATATAAAAAGGGAAAAATGTTAACCACGATGCCATTTTCTGTCCCACATGAACTTTTTAAATTATTTTCTCTCACTTACTCCAACCATATGAATCTCACAAAAATGATATTTATTAAAAAAAAAAAAAAATCATATGGTTGATACTTCTCCATACTCATCAGTCATTAGCACACTGGCAACATGGAAAACCCTCTGCCATATAGTGTGCTTACATGTGTCAATCCCAAGTCTGCATCAATTTGATCGCCTGGGCCCCAGCATTTAAAGACCGGCTTGCCTTCTATCAATTATTAAACATATCGGGCTCAAGCCAGACCCGCTATAAACAAGTACTATACATCGTGCAAGGGCTAAGACCGATGGGTGCCTAATCTGCTTGATCCATTTACAAGCCTGACTCGGCCTGACACATTTAGTCCGACTGTTTATATGTATATTTTGATTTTTTTTTTGATAGAATATGATATTTATTGATATTTTTATCAATTATTGAATGTAATTAAGTGTAATATTTTCTAACTTGTTGATGATTCAATAAAATATATTAAATATCTTAAATCTAAGACAATTAGATATCATTTAAATCCCGTTTAAGACTTTATTAGTATATTACCTTGTTTAAGGCCTGATTATAACCCGATTAAGAGAAGTCCGATCAAAGCCCAGAACCTGATCAAGTCCAATGCGAAACTGGCTCATTCCTTCAATTGATAGGTCACAGTCCAAAGATATAAGCCCAACCAAGACTGGCCTGGCCCAACCAATTAACACCCCTAAATGTGGTGATGTCAATTCAGTACCCCATCCGGTTTGATCCAAAGGGTCTCATCTCAGTCAACTTGAGTTAATCGACCAGGTTCACCTTGGGAGTGTTTTGTCTAATCCTCCCACCACTCTCCATATTCATCCTTACCTAAGACCTTTTGTCCTGTTACATGCTGCCCCTTGACTGTAACGGAGAAATTACCGGAGATGCCATTTGTCCATACGATCTCCACAACCACTATATAGAATCTCTTTCTATATAAGATTCTCCTATGGGAACCTCAACCCCTATAAAGTATCATCCGATATTTTCTTTGTAGGGCCGTCACCACGGATCAGAGTTGTGTTCACTTGAATCAGATAAGTCAACATCAACCCCTGAAATACCTGCTTTAATCCATCTCTCCATCAACCCACTTTCCAGTTCATTTCTCTCTCTCTCTCTCTCTCTCTGCGGGCTCCAAGCTCCAACGAGAGATCACAGAGACATGGATTCCAAAGGTTTCATTCGCTTATTGTTTCTTCTTGTAAGTGGGCTTCTGGTTCTTCTCATCACTCGTTCTTGGGTTCAACTCCCACCTTCTACCTCCGACGAGGAAGAGCTCTTCGACTGCGCCTACTACTCCCCTAAGTGCATCTCCAGGAACCGACTCAATCTCAAATCCGATCTCACTAAAGACCAAGGGAGATGGAACCAGAAACGCAACCACAAAGACCAACTCCCTCTTCACCCACTCGACCCTCTTACTATACAAGAAATCAATAAAGCCCGAACCATCCTTTCCTCTCACCCATCGTTCTCCTCTTCTCCCTTCACCATCCACACACTCGTCCTTGAAGAACCAGAGAAGCATTTGGTCTTGAAATGGAAGAAAGGAGATCCTCTCTTACCCAGAAAAGCTTCGGTTGTGGCTCTCTTGAAAGGTCAACCCCATCTGCTCACCATCGATTTAGGATCAAGCAAGGTGATCCACAGCGAGGCCGTGGCTTCACCGGCCGGGTACCCTATGATGACAATAGAGGACATGACTTCTGCGACCTGGGCCCCACTCTCCGACGCTAATTTCAACCGTACGATTCTCGACCGAGGGATTGATTTAGCGGATCTCGCTTGCCTGCCCATCTCAACCGGATGGTTCGGGAAGAAGGAAGAGAAGAAGAGGTTGATCAAGGTTCAGTGTTACTCGATGCAAGGAACAGCTAACTTCTACATGAGACCCATCGAAGGGCTCACGGTACTCCTTGATATGGATACCAAAGAAGTGGTTGAGATCTCTGATAATGGCCGTCAGATCCCTATCCCTAAAGCGGCAAACACCGATTATCGCTACGCGGCTCAGAACAAGCGCGTGAAGCTTCTAAACCCGATTTCGCTGGAGCAGCCGAAAGGTCCGAGCTTTACTGTGGAAGACGAGCACATAGTGAAGTGGGCCAACTGGGAGTTCCACCTCAAACCCGACCCGAGAGCTGGAGTGATCATCTCGAGAGCTATGGTGAGGGACTCGGAGACGGGGGAGATGAGAAACGTGATGTACAAAGGGTTGACGTCGGAGCTGTTCGTGCCTTACATGGACCCCACCGATGCTTGGTATTTCAAGACGTACATGGATGCTGGGGAATACGGGTTCGGTCTCCAGGCCATGCCGCTCGACCCGCTTAACGATTGCCCACGAAATGCTTATTACATGGACGGTGTGTTTGCAGCGGCGGATGGGAAGCCCTTCGTTCGATCAAACATGGTGTGTGTGTTCGAGAGCTATGCCGGCGATATTGGGTGGCGCCACTCCGAGAGTCCCATCACCGGCATGCCGGTTAGCCAAAATTCCTGATCTTATCTCTCTTTTAAATTTTCAAATTAAAACATAGTGGGCCCCAAACATAGTTGATTTTTTTGAATTTTTGTTGGACAGATAAGGGAAGTGAGGCCGAAGGTGACGTTGGTGGTGAGAATGGCGGCATCCGTTGCCAACTACGATTATATCGTGGACTGGGAGTTCCAGACAGATGGGCTTATCCGGATCAAGGTTTGTGTGTGAGAAGATTCTTTTTCTCAAGGTTTGGTCACAGAACCTTCATGACCAGAACCAATACGGCCAGGACCAACTTGGTCCACTTAATCTACCTGGGCTAAGATGGGATTTGTTGGACCAGACCCAATACCATTAGTATAATTAACGGTTTGAATAAATGGTGATGGCAGGTTGGTTTGAGTGGTATCCTAATGGTGAAGGGTACAACATACAACAACATGAACCAGGTACCGGAGCAAGAGGACATCTACGGTACCCTCTTGTCGGAAAATGTCATCGGCGTCATCCACGACCACTACATCACATTCTACCTCGACATGGACGTCGATGGCTCAGACAATTCTTTTGTCAAAGTGAATCTCGCCAGGAAACAAACCTCAGCTGGGGAATCACCTAGGAAGAGCTACTTGAAAGCTACAAAAACTGTGGCCAAGACAGAGAAGGATGCACAGATTAAGCTGAAGCTATATGACCCATCAGAGTTCCATGTAATCAACCCAATCAAGAAGACCAGGGTGGGTAACCCAGTTGGATACAAGGTTGTACCAGGGGGCACAGCTGCAAGCTTACTCGATCATCAGGACCCTCCACAAATGCGAGGTGCATTCACCAACAACCAGGTAATGAAAATCTGGAATCATCTTTCAATACATTGTTAGAAGTTCAAATTTGTTAATTAAATCGCAATTAAATTGACTAAATTGATCACTTAATTTATATTCACATTCATGATCATTCTGTTGTGTTTGGCAGATATGGATAACACCTTATAACAGGAGTGAGCAATGGGCAGGTGGGCTTTTTGTGTACCAGAGCCAAGGAGAGGACACCCTTGCTGTGTGGTCTGAGAGGTAATAAACTAGCAGAAGCAAGCAACTCCTGTGAATAGCACAAAAAAAAATTAGATTGTTAGTTTGATGGTTTGATAATATTTTGGATTTGCAGGGACCGGCCGATTGAGAACAAAGACATTGTGCTGTGGTACACATTGGGATTTCATCACATACCTTGCCAGGAAGATTTCCCCATCATGCCGACTGTATCTTCGCATTTCGACCTAAAGCCAGTCAATTTCTTTGAGAGCAATCCCATTCTCCATATGCCACCGAACATTGAGAAAGATCTACCTGTTTGCAAGGCAGTTGCTTCATCTTGATACTCTTGGCCTAAAATATCAGCAATCCATGAATATATGTGTATGGTGCAACTACACTCCACACATGCACATATATGTATATATGAAGGAGGTCTACTTCCCCAAAGAATAAAACAAGAACAAGGAGGGAGAGGGAAGAAAAAAAAATGTAGGAAGTAATAACCTCATCTCTGTTTTCTTTTCCTTTTCCTCGTGTGTGTGAAGATAACATCTTCTCTTAAGATTAGTACTCATGAAACTTCTCCCTTCAATTGAGCTGCAAAAGGAAGTGTTTCAAATGATCCAAATGATAATTCATAGTACAATCAAGTTTTGTTTTCCACTTTTCTTGGTTCATCTATCACACGATTCACTGAGGTTAGCGATTCAGAGATGTGGTGGTTATTGAAAAGATAAAAAGAGTAACTAAGAATTCAAATTATGCGCAATGGTATTTCGACTTGGGTAGATGGAATTTCTTCGAACAATTTTATTTATTCCATCTAGCTCGAAGACGCCCAATTATATTAAACTTCACCCTTGATTTATCAGAGGCCACAAGGTCTAGTGGAAATTTTAGCCACGAAAGTGTGTTGTTAAGGTCGAGATCTGCCTCCCTCTTTTTTCAGTAGGCAAGCAAGAATGTGGTTAATCTGTAAGGACCGATTATAGAGCCAATCCTAAGGGATCAAATTCGGCTTTCATCTTTCTTCAGTGGCAAGAAATTTGAAGTGCACCTTTCTGTATTTCATCTGAAACTGGTTTCAATGAAATCCGCTACATCACTCTGTATAAAGTTTCAGGTAAATGCAAAATCATCAGAAGACATTCAATGGTCATGGGTCCTTAACACTGGCTTCATTACAATTCAATCCTTTCAGTTGCAGTTGATCTTATCATCAGCTTTCTCCTTTCTCATTCTGTATGTACTTCAAGACACCATATGTGACAGTGCCACCCACAAACAAGAAAACTGTTGGGGTGAAGGATGGATACAGATATTTCACGAAAAATTGATCCCATGCCTCTGGCAGGAAGCCTGTATAAGAAGTAAACTGGAAGGGTTAGTAGAAGGGAAAGCTAGTGCTTCGTTTTTCAATATTTTCAACTCAGGCTACTACAAAAACAACGTATTTTCTTAAATATGTTAATCTGGTAGTCGCATAAGGAAATCTGACTGTCACCTATTTTATCCAAGTGGTGATTGAAAAATTAGACTCATCATCTACATGCCTTGGTAGCCTCTCTGCTAACCACTAAGCAACAACTGGTGAAACAATTTTCTGACCCCAGGTTCCATCTTTCTCTCTAGTTACACAGAAAGCTTAAAAAAGCTGAGACAGATAATTGTTCCAATCAATGAAAAATCGTTATGGAATTGAATAGAAATGAAAATCAAGAAGGCCAGAAGGGAAATAGATTAATTGAAAGGAAGATTATTAAAACCATGAACTTCTGGGGCTGCAGGAAGTTATACATGATGGCATTGGGCGTCAGCTGTGAAAGAGTGCATAACTCAATCATTCCGACTGATATTTTTCTTTGGACAGAGTTTTCCTTAAGCCATGCTGAAGGAGAAATCCTTCAACGATGGCCATCATTGCACTTGGATGGGTGTTTGGGAACAGCAAAAGGCATTTCAGACCTCCAGAAAATTAGGGGAAGGAGGTAATTATGATGGTAGATTGATGGGTGGTGAAGGAAAACTTCCCCCTTTTTCTTCTGTATCTTTATAGTATAATTCTTGAGCGGTGGCATTTGCATTGAGGATGAGAAAAAGAAAAGTTTTAAGCAACACCAATAGAGTTAGAGCAATTGTTCGGGAGTTGAAAGGATCAGATTTGTGCAGCCCACAACCATGTAATCCAGTGAAATTTGCGAGTTCTTGTGAAAAAGCATGTCTAATTAACAAGGTCCTAACCAAATATATACTCCATCAACTTCCCTTTCTCAGATTATTGTACTTTTGATGTTGAACCAGGCCAGTAGAGGTATCTTGGTAGTTGTGCTTCATTTTCTGGTTGTTTCCACAAGTGTAAATGTGAGGATGATTGTGCTGCTGTTGCATAATTAATATTCTAATCTGTCTTTCTCTAAGGGTTATTTGTGGTTTTCATGCCTAGAGAGATGACATAAAACACTCATGGCCTTGAGTTGGTTTAGTTTCAGCCGCAATAATCAATAGATCAGACAGTTCCTCAATCTGGGACTGTCATCTTCAGCAAGGATAGCTTTACCATTACCATTCTGTCTCTCGGTGAGGACAAATGCAAATTATGTGTTGCTTGGTGTCAAGTATCAACCCAGAATTTAATTAATATATACTTATTATAGTTGATGATGTAGGAGGGTGGGGTGCAAATCCAAAATCTTTGGGCTGAAGGAGATCATGGGGAAAGGAAGCTAGAGTCCTAATTTAATATGGTTCAAGTCTCAGTCATGTATGCTAAGATTAGCAATGATGGGATTTCTAGGGACACTGGGTATTCAAGGGTTTAACCTTTCCCAATGTTTGGAATAAATGCTAGCGAGGAACTAATTGTGGATCATGGATCCCAAGATTGACAAAAAGGGCGTACCCAGTGCACGGGGCTCCTGCCACTGTAGGGTCTGAGAGGATCATAATGTACACAACATTACCCTTGCTTCGCAGAGAGGCTGTTTCCCAACTCAACCCTATGACCATTAGGTCGCAATGGAGCAACCTTCCCATTGCACCGAGGTCTGCCCTTTGATCTATAGATTGACATAGCCATTAAAACCGAAAGTTCAGAAAATAACTGAAGAAATAGAGAATTAAATAATTGAAGAAATAGAGAAAAGATAAGTAATGTATTGGACTTTATTGTCTAGAATTCAAATCTTAAATTAGACCTTTAATTTGAGGTTGGAATCACACCAACCCATCAAGATGATGCAACCTCTAAAAAGTAGCAGGGGAGACCCAAATTAATTCTAACAAAAGCACTTACATTCAAAAAAATGTAAGGATGTAGACAGACCAGGATAGCCAGACTAATTCAGATGCAATTAAAATGTAAAAAAATTTCCTTTGAAAACAAGACTTCACTGGATGAATTTGCGGGATCTTCTTTATCGCCATCTTGTTGTGTGACATCTAAACAGAAACAGGGGGCAACAACAAAGAGAGATTAACCAGTGAATACCATACCTGTACATGTATTACCATGCTTACACTCTTTAGCAGGTTGTTTGTCAGTCAACCTACATAACGAAATGGGAAGGCTGGTTTAAAGGAATCCCTCAAACATGGATGCTATGACTATCCGAATATATATAGCTCCTATCTCACCCATGCAGACAACCAGTTTGACAAACTCAATAATTTCTAAGTAATCAGAATACCCTCCAAAGACGCCGAAAATAGAATGAAGCTTCATTAATCTATAAGAAGTTCAGCATTAGAATAAACAAAGTTTTTTGGGGTGGAAGGTGGGGAGTGGGTGGGATAGATGGGAAATGCAATCCATTGATAACCACTATCAGAAATCTATAAAACATGGGGAAACTTTTCACCAAGAGGTATGGAAAGAATTGTATAATTTTTTATATTAGAGATGGCAAAGGGCTCTTTCCGCCTGCACAGTGGTGCGGGTTCGAGTCCTAGGAACCAGCTTCTCCGTAAAGAGGGTAAGGCTGTCTACTTATATACCCTCCCAGAACCTTGCTTAAGTGCGGGAAGCCTTTGTGCACTGGTAATGGCCTTTTTTTTTTTTAGATGGAAAGAAAAAAGTAAATAGCCCACTAACATAACATACATCTAAATTGAGAAGTTCCACCTCACCTTTCCTATTTTTTTGCTCTATTGGATAACTATTCACGGTCTTTGACTCAAAAGGCGAGGAGAAAAACCTAGGACAAATAACAGTACTTTCTAGAACAATATGTCCACAATTATTGGGAGTCTGAGACCATACAGCAATCTTTGATCATTAGAATAAGCTGATTAATGTAATTTTTTCACCATCAAAGAAGTACTTTCACATAATATGTATAGCCCTGTGAACCATTACGATGCATTATATGGATGATATAGTTACACCAACTTGAAACACCACATGAATAATGTAATGCTGGTTACAAGAATACCCAACTCCAGTTATGAATCAAACTCCAACACAAACACCCAATCCAAAAGGCTAGGTCAAATAACATGCCAACTAGTCAATCAACTAGGGTTCAAACAATACAATAAAGCAAGTAGTCATCGCACAAACCCTAATGTGATTTTAGAACTTAAATGTTAGTGGTAAAAGCTCCAATATTTAATACTAACCTCCAGTACACAGTTCTAATATTCTGGATAGAATATAGAAAGTCTCGAAAACTGGAGAACTATGGTTAAATTTGAGAAATTCAAGAACTCATACCTGGCCTCTAATGAGTAATGAGGCTTAAACTGGGATTGAGTGAGGTTCCCTTTTTTAGCTAACGACGGGTATCCATAACTAGTCCTGCGGGTCCATACTGACCCCACAACCGCATGGATCGGGTCATACCGAGGTTGAATGAGAACCATTCAACTTTCACTGAAAGCAGTGAAGAGCACTAAACACCCCCATGCGAGTAGCTCCAAGGAGATAAAAGGAGTCGAACTCAGAACCACACGCTTCTTGAGGAGAAGGAACTCAAAACTTAGAACCACACGCTTCTTAACAGCCTCATCAAAACCTCAAAACAATGGGTTCAAATGGTCAATGGTTGAGGAGATATGATGGTGAGTAGAGTTAGAGCAGAATGAGGTTAAATATGGAGATCTTGAGCAGCAGCAAACTCAGGCACCAGATGACTTCCAAATCCAAGTCGAAGGGCCCCTTTGGGTGATCTAAAACCCTAGAATAGGAGCTGCAACAGAACAAAGGTCAGAGATTTATGGTGTCTTAAAGGTCTGCACAGTAGCTTATCATACTGTGACAAAGGCCTTGAGATTGTTTTGGGGGAAAAAGTATTGTTTGGTAAACCCATTTATCTCGGCAATTAGGTCACTGTATGATAGTTATTGTGTAGATCATACAGTGACCTTTGTTCAAACAGACCTTTGGCTTCACTACACAATTCTAGTGTTGAATTAGGCTGCAACACAATTTTAATGTTGAATTGTGTTGCAACACAATTCAAACCCATTTATGGCTATTGCCGAGGTGATCTACACAATAACTATCATACAGTGACCTAACTGTCGAGATAAATGGGTTTAACATACAATACTTTTTCCCCCAAAACAATCTCAAAGCCTTTGTCACAGTATGATAAGCTATTGTGTAGACCTTTAAGACACCATAAATCTCTGACCTTTGTTCTGTTGCAGTCCCTCTTCTAGGGTTTTAGATCACCCAAAGGGGCCCTTCGACCTGGATTTGGAAGCCATCTAGTGTCTGAGTTTGTTGCTGCTCAAGATCTCCAGATTTGACCTCATTTTGCCCTAACTCTGCTCACCATCATATCTCCTCAACCATTGACCATTTGAACCCACTGTTTTGAGGTGTTGATGAGGTTGTTAGGAAGTGTGTGGTTCTGAGTTTTGAGTTCCTTCGCCTCAAGAAGTGTGTGGTTCTGAGTTCGACTTCTCTTACCTCCTTAGAGCCACTCGCACAGGGGTGTTTAGTGCACTTCATTGCTTTCAGTGAAAGTTGAATGGTTCTCATTCAACCCTGGTATGACCCGATCCATGTGGTTCTGGGGTCAGTACGGACCCACGGGACTAGTCAGGCCAAAGGCTTGGATACCCATCATAAGCAAAAAAGGAACCTCACTCAATCCCAGTTTCAGCCTCATTAGAGGACAGGTTCATGAGTTCTTGAATTTCTCAAATTTAACCATAGTTCTCCAATTTTTCTAGACTTTTTTCCAGTTTTCGAGACTTTCTATATTCAATCCAGAATATTAGAACTGTATACTGGAGGTTAGTAGTAGATATTGGAGCTTCTACCACTGACGTTTAAGTTCTAAAATCATATTAGGGTTTGTGCGATGACTACTTGCTTTATTGTATTGTTTGAACCCTAGCTGATTGACTAGTTAGCATGTTATTTGACCTATCCTTTTGGATTGGGTGTTTGTGTTGGAGTTTGATTCATAACTGGAGTTGGGTACTCTTGTAATCAGCATTACATTACTTTACGTTAAGATTCATGTGGTGTTTCAATTCGATGTAACTAAATTATCCACATAGTTGTCACAGTGTCAAGGCGAACTAAGGCGGTGGATGGTTGTCTAAGCGTTTAAACGAGAAGGAACCCGCCTTAAGGCGAATAATGCGAACAAGTGTTATTTATTATTTTTCCTATTTTTTAACATTATTTAGTAAGTTATATATACCTTATATCATAAAAAATCAAGATTAAACCACATCAAGTCATTAAAAATCAACATTTAGCCACATCAAATCATAAAAAATTAACATTAAGTCATATTAAGTTAATAAAAAATAACATTTAGAGAAATGCTCTATTCTATAATAAGTTTGACTAGTCAAATGATTTTATTTTTACATGAGACTTTTTGTGTTAGTTATAACATAAAACCAGCTTTCTAACAAGTCTAAGATTACTTAAATCTGAGTTGCAATGACAAAGTTATGCTCTGGTCAAACTAATTTTTAGTATGTGAATATTGTTAAAATCGCCTAAATGAAAATAATTTTATGGATATCAAAAAAAAATATTATTTTACCGGACTTTTGGTTTTTAACAATGTTTTAACATGATAGAATTTATAAAATTTTCATAATTGAGAAAAACCCCAGCATTTAAAAGTTGAAAATCGCCCCTGTAACCAGTTTTTGTTTTTGGACTGGGGGTTGACTTTTTATCCTTTTAGAATTTGATTTTTAAACTATTTTTATTGGATTTAAATAGGGGGTATTTACTTATTTATGAATAATATCTTAAGTAAATGAAATAACAAATATAAAAAACATTTACTTAAATGGTATTTGGCATACATGAGTGCTAAAACACAAGGCGACATGCAGTGTAACAAGGCGACTGTCACCTAGGCCCCAGGAAAACCGCCTAGACGCCTAGTTGTCGCCTAGGCGACGCTTTGACAACTATGATTATCCATATAAAGCATCATAATAGTTCACAGGGCCATGCATATTATGTAAAAGTACTTCTTTGATGGAAAAAGAACTACATTAATCAGCTTATTCTAATGATCAAAGATTGTTGTATGGTCTCAGACTCCCAATAATTGTGGACATACTGTTCCAAAATGTACTGCTATCTGTCCTAGGTTTGCCTCCTCGCCTTTTGAGTCAAAGACCGTGAATAGCTGTCCAATAGAGCAAAAAAATAGGAAAGGTGGGGTGGAACTTATCAGTTTAGATGTATGATATGTTAGTGGGCCGTTTACCTTTTTCTTTCCATCCATCAAAAGGCAATCTGGGCCTTTATTACTAGGTGGCTTATGTATACACTAAATCTAAGTGGAATCTACAGTAAAGTGGAGAATAGCAGCATAACTTTCTTGATATAGACCTTTAGAATTTGTGTGATTGGACTATATTATTGCTAAATACTCCCATAAGTCTATATGCTTTGATCAATCCATATCCCCATATACTCCTCGCCTTTTGATTCCACAAATGCATCCAGTGAAGTCTTGTTTTCAAATGTTGCTAGAAAAGAGGAATTTTTTTACATTTTAATTGCATCTGAATTAGTCTTGCTATCCAGGTCTAGCTACATCCTTATATTTCTTGAATGTAAGTGCTCGAGTTAGAATTAATTTGGGTCTCCCCTGCTACTTTTAGAGGTTGCATCATCTTGATGGGTTGGTGTGATTTCAATTTCAAATTAAAGGTCTAATTTGAGATTTGAAGGCTAGACAATAAAGTCTGATACATTACCTATCTTTTCAGTCCGTAGAAGAAACTCTTCAATTTTCATTAACAAATTCTCTACCCAAAAGGCTACAATTGCTTCTTTTAAATAGGCTTGAGAGCCTTTACAAAATTAAGAAACAAATAAAATAGGAAACTATCTGAAATCTTTCCTTATTGAGAACTATTAACAATAAGAACAAAACATAAAAAGGAAACTAAGTCCTTGTTCATCGAAAAAATTTCCTATTTCTTTTCCCCCAGCTGTAATCTTGCTGACCACAGCATATAATGAGACAACCAAATATGTAGAGGAATATTAGTTCTTCTAGAAGCTAGAATCGATCCACACTTTCTTGCTGGTTAAGACTCGTAATAAGACAAGGCTTCAGCTCCAAAACACAATCAGATGGAAGTGTTCTTGCTAATCTAGCTTGCTCGAAATAAACTCCTCCCAAACTCCAATTGACAGCCCTGTTGCCCAAGGTATCCAAGCTGCTCGACAGGCTGGAATAGGCTGGAACATCGCCCAATTTTGGGGGCCAGCGTTGACCCATCTTGGAACTCTTTGTAGGGCTTGATCTACATCAGATCTGCACCCCCATTTTATGTGATTCCTTGGCCTTCACTCTCCCATTTTATGTACAGTAAACAGTAACCCAGCCTACCCTTCTTATTTCAAAAAAGAAAGTTTACATTCTCATTGACATAAATGTTAAACTCACATGAAGACTAAACCTATTTCTCCAATTAATGACACCTATGCGGTTAGCTAATTCATTATGAAGATACTCATCAATATCTTAGCTCTTAAATACCCAATGCTCTCTTCTGTCGTATTTTAAAGAAGTTCAAAATGAATTTAAGATTCAAAACACCTTTTGTGTTGGTTTGTTTTCCAATTTTAACATGGAACATGCATGTCTTTCTTTCACATGCACTTTCAGGATCCCTGTCGACTGGCCTGGATAGGAGGTCAATATTTCCCGAGAGCAATGTTTGTCAGTCAATTTTGGACATGTATGTCCAAGGAACGCCTTCCATCTATATATAGAGGAAGAATTTGGTTGTTGGGGACACCATTTGAATATCTCTTTTGCTCTCTTATGCTCTCAAGCCCTCTTCCTCCTTGTTCAAGATTTCATCTTCTCTATTTGCATTCTTTCAAGGAGATTTTACAAGTGTTGTTGAGGGTAGCCCTGGGAGCTCTGATGAGGCATAGTTATTGAGTGCAACAGAACTGGAGGGGCCTTCTTGGACCTGCATCATCTTGGGGATTGATTCACAAGGATAGTGCCCGGTGGCACGACTCAGCCCCACCATCACTTTGACATCATTTGTTACGTTTCACAGTGATGGATTGAATTTCAAGTCTGGTTGTACATAAGTGAAGCCTTCACTGTCATCCCATCAGTGAGCGATTTACTAGTGTGATTAGTCTTCTATATTACCAGTATCTCAAACCACTAATTTGCTGTTAGCTTTTCCTACATCTTCTCTCATGCATTGATACCGATTTTTCTTCAATCTAATTTCTCACCCTAATCATCTATCTATTAAGAATGGGGGTTGTGTAGTAGAATAAGAAATAAATTGGTGTATGTGTTACATTTAACGATAACAATAACCCCGAAAACAGATAATAGAGATGGGTTAATCAAAAAAATATGACAGAAATTCAAACCCTAAGTGGAAATGGATACCTGATGCAGCAAGAGCAATAGCCTCGACGAGGATAAGCGAACCGAGACCCAACCATGTGAGTAGAAAAGCGCTCTCGTTACTGGACTGCTCCTCGGTCTGAGATTCTTCCTGCTGGGAGAGAAATGCGGGTTTCTTTACTGGTGATCTACGAACTATGGAAGATGCCCTTTCTCTACTTCTCTTACCCTCCATTTTATTACTAGCAGTGGCCTCTGTTTCACTCAATTTACCAGAGGAGGAAGAAGAAGAAGCTGAAGAAGACTCGAAGCCAAGCCCGGATTTGGCTGATTTCTTGGAAGGGGCCAGAACGGAACCCTCTTCCGTTCCTTCAGTTCCGCTATCGTCTGGTGCTGATGATTCAGCCCTCAATGTTAACCTTATTTTGGCGGTTGATTGCAGACGCGGATGGAGAAGAGATGGAGAGTGTTTTTACACACACGAAGTCTGGATAGACAGGGCCATTTTCCGTTGGTTCGTGATGATGGGCTATCCTAATATACGTTTTGGAAACATGGTTTTAACTAACCGGTTTGGATCCGGAATTGTAACACTCTGTAGCGGTAGTGTCAACCTTAAGAAGCGATGAACTTCATTAATCACCACCTACCATGGTTTCAAGTATCGGTTTAGGATCAGCCGTATGTATGGTATTGGATTGGTATCGGTTGAGATCAATCTTCGATTCGATATAGATCCAGATCTATTATCCTAATCGTTTCAAAGGTAAAATAGAAAAAAAAGTTACACTTTTCGTAAAAATCAGGGGTAAAATAGATTGATACCCACTGATCTCATCCGATCTAGATCAGTATTGGATCGAAACTGATACCATCCCCTAAATCCTTGTCACCTAGTGAAGGAAAACTTTGTCGTACATCCTAATTGATATGACTGAGTTTCTCCACCATTATGAAAAAGAATTCTATATCAATAGAGGGTGAGAATTTGAAATAATTTGTAATCCCATATCAATATGTAAAATTATAGGGATCAAATAAAATCAATCGATCTATGTCTTGATCTACTACTACGACCTAAAGGAAAAGATAATAAAAATCCACCTCCAATATTGGAGTAGTATGATTATGAAAAGAGATGATAAAATTGCTTGTTATCCGATTCGTCAAAAATTTTCAAACAGTCTTCTCCAGTTGCAAAGAGTAGCCATTTCCTGATTGCCAAAGTCTCTCATATAATGATTGAAGTAAAGTGCGTTGGATCTGAAACCGCAAAAAGAGGTCTACCAAAGGTGAACAATGGATTCTTCACACCTGACCAATGAAGGAAAACTCGTGCCTAATTATTATAACAATGGAATAATGAATAATCTAACAAAGCCTGAGAATCTGAGGATGGAGTTGGGGATGGATAGAGCACAAACCTCCTACAGAAATGAACAACCTTTAATTTTTTCCTATGAGGCCATGACTAACTACCTACCTTATGATGCTTCATCTGATTTTTCTTTTTTAATTATTATCAAGGAATTAGAGGACCATAAATAATAATAAAAAAATCAATTGAAAAAAAAAATTATGAAAAGTTTTGGATGACACCAAAATTTTCTCCACTCTTTATAAATTTCATCCACTCTATTTGATCTTCTAAATGGACGGAGAAGATCGGATCAGGTTTATATACGAGAACAATCTTGTACATTCCTGATTCATGGTTTTAGAATCCATTAAATGCAGAGATAGAAACTGGATTTCAAATCCACATACGAAGGACATACAAGATTATTCTTGAACCTAGATTCACAGTAGAATATTTCAGATAGTAAATGAGGGAAGAGTTAATGACCAATCCAAATGAATGAAGGAAAACTAAATAAACTAATTATGGATGATGGTTGCCCATTAGGCAATTTTGAACCGACTGCTTGTATCATCATCTAATCTTACATGTGAACATCTAATATTTGTTATTGTTTCCAAATATATCTTTAGCTCTTAAAATGACAGAAACTGAAACAAATAAATGTTTACATATACGATTAAATAATCATACATACACGGATTCAAACTCCTAAAAGATAACATGAACCCTTTCAACACAGGCCCAGATCCCGTGAGAGTGCAGACCGAAAGCATTCACGAGAGCAAGATTTTAACCTTGTGGGAAGTTATTCACCATTAAGATACCGTAGAAGCAATTGTAACGGTCTTAACGGTGGGCAGTTATTCGGCATTTAGAACAGAGCCGGTGGATATGAAGTCAAGAAAAAAAAACAAAAGATTGATGGAGACGTCTGTGGTTGGTTTCGAACGACGACGAATTGGGGAGCCATTATCATCAGAAGAAAAATAAAAGTTTCCTCCCCGGTGCAGCGAAGGTCTGTTTGGACGGGCCTTTAGATAATATACTTCGACACGTACACTTCTTTTTCCGCCATGTGTTGGTACTTCCTTTTATGTTCTTTGTCCTGGTTATAGCGGGGACACTTATGTCTCATAAGAGGGGATGAGGCAATAGTTAAGAAAAAGTGAGTTCAAGATTCTTTTTAGTTCGACATTGGCAAGAGAGGGAGATAGTGAATTATTGATAAGGGATGATTCCTTTAATATGACCCAAATTATTTTAAAGTTACGGGGGATTTATTCTAAAGTCAAACAATATCATGGTTTTACTATTACTCTCTTACATTTAGTTTATATTTATTAAAATTCTCTATTATTTTTTTCTTTTGTCTTATCCATCATCACGAGTTTAATAATTGATATTAGATTGGTGTCAGTGGCAATCGATACTAATTCGGATCAATATCGATCTCAATGATACATTTCCCATTAGGGTTACGACACATGATTTTAGGGATTAAAAAACTAATAAAAAAAATTTTGTATCGTTCTCAATCAATACCGATATGAATCACTTAATCCTTCTACTATGAAAAGAGATTTAAATTCATGGGAACTTGCCACTCTCTAATGGAAGAATGAGACCCATGTAAAGTATTAATATTTTTCTCAATCGATTTTTGAATCAATTTAAAAGAATTTTAATAAATTACGGGTGAAATGGAAAAGTGATCTAGGCATTTAAAAGAGCAGAAGAAAGAGATGTAAAGTTCAAAAGCAGAAAGTATCAGGGAAAAAAAAAAAAAAAAAAAAA
>NW_024868661.1:68683-73595 GCF_013358625.1 Macadamia integrifolia | reverse complement strand
ATCGGTATCGGTCGCCGTATCGGTCGGCCAAAATTAAGATACGTATCGGAGGGTATCGTATCGTATCGGAGATACACTAAGATACGCTAAAGATACACACATAAATGGATAGGAAACATTTTTTTAAACACTTTTGCATAAAGAATTTGTTAAAAAAAGCTATTGATAACATGTATTATGCATAAACACTAAATTGAGGGTATCGTACTAAGAATTCAAGGTTTGTAGTTGTCCCATAAATGTAAAATCCTTGTTCTCAACCTTGATTTCCACTTTAGTTAGAGAGAAATATAGCTGACAGCAACTTTGGAACAAAAACCCTTCAAAAAATCGTGTTTTTCTAAAAAATTACCCATTTTGGCCATTATATGACCATAGCGCACTGTATCGGTACATACCGATACTCACTGATACGTACCGATACTCACCGATATGTACCGATATATATCGATACTCACCGATACGTGCTGATATATACATACCGATACTCACCGATACGTACCAATACATACCAAAACATACATTTTACCTCAATTTTATATTTTCCATAAAGTCGTATCGAGGTATATCGTATCGTATCGATGTGTATTGGTGGTATATTGATGCATATCGATATGTATTGTATGATATATATCGATACGAAAGGATTTTAAAAATTTCATGTATCGTATCGGTGTGTATCGTATTGACCGGCTAAATTTAAGATACGTATCGAAGGGTATCGTATCGGTATCGGAGATACTTAAAACCATGGTCATAAGATTGAATTGACATCAGTTGATGGGATTTATTTGCTTACATTTTATTTTCAGATGACAAATTGATCCAAAGGTTCTATCCCTTGCTGACCCCATGAACTATACCCTGACCAGTAGTCATCCACTGAAGAACAAAGCATGAGAACAATAATGAATGAGACCCAATACATCAAATTGCAATTCTGGAGAGGGCGCTATTTAGTAATTGACCAGAATCAATACCTGTACCTCACCAGGTCTGATTGTGCCCTTGTTTCCTGCAAAATCTTGATGAGTGAAAGCTCCCTGCAATCCATGAACAACCACAGATTCAGTTTCTCATAATCCAAACTTCACACAAACTCATTTTCATAAATGAATGGGGACTTAAGGGAACATACCTCAAACATATATGTGACAGTCTCAAAACCTCTATGAGGATGATCAGGGAATCCAATAGGAGCGAAAACTGCAAAAGCCATTACCTTAATAAGATTCTGTAATTTCTGACTGAAAATTGATATATTACAGAAACCAGAGAAGAAGAAGAAAAACCTACCAGAAAACTCATCCAACAAAAGGAATGGATCCAAACGACTCAACTGCATACTGAAACCAAATTCTAGTTCATTTCAACTTTTTGGTAGCAGATCGAGTACTAAAAGTTGTCTTTATTTATTGAGAAAGATCTATTAGTTTTTCTGGCAGTTGATTTTGTACGATTTGTTTGAAGGAGGAGGAAAGACAAAAAAGAAGTTCTTCGATCAAAGACTTTCATTGAATTTTAAAAAGGTATTATAAATGTGCACATATGACAGAAAACTGCCGTTGCAAGAAGACTTTCAACCAACCTCTTCCACAATTCAATATCCTTGCAAGGTCCTATTGCTGAATCCAACCAAGCATTATACTCATTCATTGAGTTTGTTGCATGAACTCATTTTTCCTTTCAAAGTGATACATGCATAATATGAATGAAGATTTGATTATTGGAAACTTTGTCACAGATGATTGTTACATCTCCTTTTACCTTTGTGTGTTAGAGAGAGAGAGAGAGAGAGAGAGAGAGAGAGAGGGAAGGTCATTCAATATTTTACCAATTCGCATTCTTAGCTTCATATGGAAACCATTAAGCTAAGTTTATAGAGGAAAACCTAAACAGAGCTACGGATCGTTCATTCACTTTTATGCAATAAGTTTTGATTAGTGGGCCTTCCGTTGCACAATTGCAAGCTTTCACAGCATGTGCCAAAAGTAGGGCTTATCATCTAAAACAATTAGTTGAAGAGAGTAAAGAACTGTCCTCTCACCCACAATGGACTACAACTTTGAGAGAGAGAGAGAGAGAGAGAGAGAGAGAGAGAGAGAGGATTTCAATAAAATAAAATAAATTGCAAAAGAAGCATTGACAGAATCAAATTCAAACAATAACCTAGAGAAAAAAAAAAAAAAAAAAAATTACTGAAGAATGAATCTAGGTACATCATTCCCGGAGCCAACTTCAGAAGTAAGGATCCTTCGGCCTCTCTTGCTTTGTTTTTTTTCTCAACTAATATCAGCCCCTTTGTGTAAGAGCCAAGGAGAGAAAGAGAGGAACATGAGAGAAAGCATGAAATGATTTTTTTTTTTTTTTGGGGGGGGGAGGAGAAGGAAAAGAGTTTCAAAAGGAGAGAGAGAGAGAGAGAGAGAGAGAGCGTGAGTGACAAATGTGGAAAATAAATATTTTTTGGTAGGAGGAAAAGAGTTTCAAACGGAAAGTCGGAAAGTGGGAGAGAGAGAGAGAAGTTAATTTTTCGTAAAAGGGGTTGGAGAGTTTGAGACTAATAAAGAAATTTATTTTTTTAGAAAATATTTAATTAAAAGAAAAAAAAAAAAAACAAAGGGTACCAAAAATATAGTAACATATAATAATTTTTTTTTTGTTAGAAAGATACGGATTAAAAGAGAGGAACGTGGGAGAGGGGAGGGAGAAAATTTAGAAAGGAATTTTTTTTGTATTATGAAAACTCTTCAAAATATAGATTTTTTTCTTTTCTCTTAAAAAAGATATAGATTTTAAGAAAAAAAGAGGCCAACTTAAGAGAACGTGTGAGAGGGGAGGGAGAAAAGGAAAGTGGGAAAAAGGGAGGGAGAGATAAGGAAAGGGATGTGATACGAATAAAGAAACTAAAATTTAGAAAATATATAAATATTAAAAAAATATATAAAGAGTACCAACAATATTGAAAAAATAAAAAGAATTGACAAAAAGGATAATGAAAAAGATGACGTATTTAAATAAGTAAGAGAGGTAAAATATTCAAAGAAAAGATTAACCACGAAGCATGAATACATACTTTTATATAATAGTATGATATATATATATATATATATTGAAAAAGTGTGGCGGTTTTGAGGTTTGAACTTGCTATGTACAAGCAACCGTTGGATCTTATGGAGCATAGGTTTCACAATCCTAAGTGGAATTGATAGGGAATTGAAGAGGCAGGAATTGGAGATGAGAAGAATCCTAATTATTAAGGTAAAGTGCAGGTAGACACCAGTATGCATGGCTAATGGGAGGGTGTACGTACAAGCATCTTTTATATTTAATTTCAATTGTTTTGAAAGCTAGAATAGAGAATATGTGTAAGATTGGAAACATCTTTTATATATTAAGGTAAAGTGCAAGTACATACCTTTGGCCTTTCGAGTGCTATGATGAGCATATTGGAAACAAGTTGCGTTGATGTTGTAAAAAAGATGAACATGTGTAAGATGGATGGCATTTACAAATAATGAAGAGAGAATATGATCCGAGGGTTGAAGACTTGAAGAAAACCTTTTTTTTTTTTTTGTAAAATGAAGACTTAAAGAAAACCAGCTAGCTAACTCGTGAGGATTTTTTGAGGAAGAAGAGGAACAGAGGTATATAGATGATCAATGCATAAGATGGCAATGCCCTCATTAATCTCCTTTACTTATGCCCATCTGCAAAAGCCACTTGCATGTAATGACTCTTGAAAAGTCGAACGAAACTTCATTAGTCATCATCATTGAGTTCGTGTCAGTCTACTAAGCCCGCCCAACTCAAACTGATTTCTTTCTTGATTTGGATCAACTCATCAGATTTTAATCTCCCTCTCTCTTAAGTGGAGAGGCTTTTTCAAAATGAGAGATTCTTATCACAGTTAATGCAATATTTATACGATTGTTAAGCTTCCTATGTGTGGGTTATCTCGAAAGTTTTACCAAACAAAAAAAGGGTTATCCCAAAAGTTAGCTTTTCGTCCCAAGGAGAGTCTCCCTTTGGAAACAACTAAGTCCCGTCCGCGTCCTTCCATTTTTCCAATTAGGGCAAGGAGTATTAAAGATTCTTCCATTAATGGTTTGTTTTCGAAGGAATATGAATGTAATTAAAGACCTTTCATCAGTCACCACCCGGTTCCCTTAGAGCTCTCTCTCTTTCTCTCTCTCTCTTATGATCAGAGCATCTATATATAACATACCAATATACATACTAACATAAGCCATAAGGCTTAAGCGTTGTTCATTTGTTGGAGCTAGGAACAAGGAAATTAAGCTGTCAAAGGAAAGCTACTTTGGGTAAATCCCAAATAACATGGCCCACTTCCACCATCATTTTACGAAATGTCTTCTTAGAGCCACGTTTCACATTCTCTACATGGAACATTAATTAAAAACCTATTTTAAGAAGAATTAGCTACTACGACCAACTTTAGACTTCTTAAATTGTTTATTGATGCTGATTTGCAACTTCAACCACAAATTTAGATAAACTCTTTACATTTTTTTTTTTCTTGTAGGCAGGGTGGCGGTAGTGGGGAAGGAGGCATCTTGATTTTGAGATCATCTCATCTTGAATTCTTTTTTTTCAGTTTTCAATCTTAATCAAGTCTTCTACAATTATACACCTTTTTTTTTTTTTTATGAAATAAAAATTTCATTAATTAAGAAAGGTAAGATAGAACATTAATGTTAGGACTGATCGATGTTGTTCATGAAAAACCTAAGGAGGACCATGTTGTTGTGGGGCCTGAGTCAAAAAAAGGTTTTGAACAAAGCATTATGCACATGTAGCAAAAGTGGTAGTGAGTTCCAAGGTCATGATTTGATATTCCCCTCCAAAAATAGATCTCCCATCTCATTACAATCGTTCCAGATCTTTTCTATTC
>NW_024868661.1:48334-67564 GCF_013358625.1 Macadamia integrifolia | reverse complement strand
ACCCATGGATTTGAAAAAGCAACCGACCAACATATCAAACCGATTTAATTACAATTGACCTCTTTCCGGATTCGCTCGAAAAAGATCAAGCTTCGGTGTGGGGGTGGGGAGGGGGGGCGGCGTTGGGGTGGCCCGCTTTGTGCGCTGGTTCGCAGAGCGGCAGAGCTATAAAACAAAGACCATAATGGGAAGTCCACAGTGAAGATTCCAATAATGGGGCTATTAGCAATGAAACCGGGTTGGGTTGGGTTGGGTCAGGTTTCTTAAAACTCTAATCCAACCTTAGGTCCTCAAAATTCAACTTGGACCCAATCCAACCTTGCTTGGTTCATGTTGAGGCCCAACCTTGCCGGGTTCATACCAACCCAACCCGGTCCTAATTGACCCTCTCAGGGTCAGGTTGGGTCGAAGGGGCCAGGTTGGGTCGGGCTGGGCTGGGTTGGGTTGACCTTGGCTTCTGCGATGGTTGGATTAACCTCGATTGATCTATTTTTCCATTCATATCTTATACATTAAAAAATTATAAAAAAAATGAACCACCAATAGGAGCTCTAAATTCTAACATAAAAATTCAGAGTTAAATTTTGGGCTGGGTTGGGTCGGGTTGGGCCAGGTTGAGGCCTCAACCTGAGCTTGACCCAACCCTAACCCAGGGTTGAGGTTTTTCAACCCTAACCCACCCTCAGGGTCAAAAAACTTGGCCCAAGCCCTATTCAAGCTCAGGACAGGCCAAGACAGGTTTGGATTGTCTGGGCCAAATTTTCACCCCCTGAGGACTATGATAGAAATCTAGCTATTGTACACATACATATAGAATTAGTGGTTCAGGGGTAAGATGGTCTTTTCACGTTCAAGTGTGTCTGGCATAGCTATTCTTTTTTTCAAAAACAAAAAATAAAAAACAAAAAACAAAATTTTATGTTGGTGAGAGGCCCTATGCTTCGGCCATAAGGCACTCTTGGACAGACAACATTTGCTAAGAAAAAAAATTATTTGACCAATCTAGACCGGAGCTTGATTGTGAATGAACCGTAACGTCTCATGGGCTTTGTTTTAAACGCATGCGAAGGGTCCATGGTGGCCAGCCTATTGACAACCAGTTTACAAGGGGAAGAGGGCTGCCAACGTTGCTGTCTAGATGGCGAGTGGCTACTGCAAGTTGACGATCATCTTATTTAAAAGTTCGTATAGAAGGGACTTCCCATATTTGATCTTTTCACACATTCTGGGGTCCAGAATTTCAGTTTCTCCCATTGCATCGAATTTGTCAATTGCCAATTGCCAATTGTCAAACTGCACTATGGTTCTAAGTATCGATATTGAATTAGCCATATTAGCCATATTGCATGATGGATACTAGTACCTGAATGACCAGAATAGGGTGTCAATATTTTATCGTAGAAAAATGTACTTTTTGTGAAAAGCAAAAGGTTAAAATGACCAATTCAGACTAATCTCATCCGATCTAATGACATTTGTTCCATTTACTATCATTCAAAAGGTGATCAAAAGAGGTATTTATGGAAGTAAAAGGGATAGATGTTAAAACATAAAGCATACATTTACGTGTAGAGGATCTTAACTGGTTAATCTGACCCTACAATGGAGGAAACGTTCCGAATGGGTTTCATAGATGAGTACCCATATCCGAAAATTGACCCACTGGTCACGATGCCATTTGATGAAACATCGTCTTCAGTTTGATCACTGGTTTTACAAGAGCTTAATGCAACACCAAGGACTGCTAACTTATGATCAAACTATGTTTTCCAGTAGCGGCGAAAGGGAGATTAGAAGGGAATGTACTAGCTAGCTTCAATTGATTCGTATAGGCTATTTGAAACATCGTAAGAGTTAATGTGTTAAACAAACAAGTCCTTATGGATTATTGCTCAAATATTAAATTATTGATGGTGTAAATTTGGCCCTAATAACCCAAACCCGAACTGAGCCTAAATAGGGCTTGAGTTAAGTTTTCTAATCCTGAGGGCAGGCTCGGATTGAGGCCTTGGCCAAGCCCCAACCCTGACTTGGGTTAAGTTTTCTATTCCTGAGGGCGGGTTAGGATTGAAAATAGGACGGGCTCGAATTGAGGCCTTGCCCAAGGCCAACCCAACCCTAACTTTTAACCTTGGTCATATAATAGGGAAAACAAGAAGTAGGGGCATCAAAAAAGCCCAATCAACCCTAACCAGCCCTGAGCCCGAATAGGGCTTGGGTTGAGATTTCAGCCCATAGGGTGGGCTAGGGTTGAGAATTTCAAGCCCGAGGCTAAGTTGGGTTGGGCTAGGGTTGAGGTTTCAACCCACTGCAACCCGATTCAACCTTACCCAACCCTACATATTAAGTACATAATAATAATAATATAAATATGTTATTAATTATAAATGGATAAGTTCTGCAAAAAGTCTTCATTTTCCACAATCTACATATATATATATATATATATATAAGAAAACCTTGGTTTTCAGTCTCGGTCTAATGCATCAAGATCTAGCAACCAAATTACCAATAATACTGGGCAGGGGTGGATAGTACTATGCCCAACCCAATTAGTGTCCATCATGGTTGGGCTAGGCTGGGCTAAGCCCCACAGAGTTGGGCCTAGACTGAGACAATGTTAGGCTGGGCTTGGATTGAGTTAAGAATCCTTAGGGTAGGGTTGAGTTGGGTTGGGGTTTTAAAATAACCCAGCCCAACCGACCCATTGACACCCCTATTCTACAAGATTATCCACTTTTCAGTTTCCATTTACCAAACTGGTTTGAATTTACAAAACTACCCACCTTTGAGTTATGATTACCAAACTACCCAAAACAGTATCCAACCCTCACCCTAATATATTTTTTGACATTTTTACCCCTATCTCCAGCTCAGTTTCTTCAATCAACACCTGGCCCTACTTCCCTTCCCTCTCTTCACAGCAACCCCGCCCCCGTGTATACATACTAATAGGTGGACTGGGATATTCTGATGGGGGCTGCAAGCCGACAATAAGAACAAGTTGGAAGATGGCAGAGGAGACAAAGAAGCAACAGAGAGCCCCAAGTCGCCAAGTTCATCAGTGGAGTGTTGTGCATGCATACAGGTTGGGGTTCTGGCCTTCCACTCAAACAGCTACTCCTGAGTCCATCGGCCTAAGTATCATACCTGCTCCCCGATTGAAAAACTTGGAAATGCCTCAGGTTCAACCAATGTTTAGGTTCGCATTTTTTTTTTTTCTTTTTTGGTAAATAGTAATTTTGTAAGTCAAAACCCAATTTTGGGTAATCTAAGTAATTTTCATGTATTTTTGCAGTCTAACGTAGGTTATAAAATAATACATTATAAATAAAATATATTATAATACAATGTTACATACCACCATCTTTTGTTAATAAAAAAAATGGAAATTATTTAGTACCACCCTAAAATTGAAAATAACTTGGAGTAACACCCAAAAATGAAAATAATGTCTAGTAGATCCCTCACTTTCTCAAAATTATATCTAAAAAATCCATTCTGTTAAGTTTAAGGCGTTAAGTGATGATGTCTTCAGTCATTTTTTTCGTTGGCCAAACTACCCTTATGGTTATGTAAACTTACCCTTATACCTTTACCCTTGACCTTAATCTTGTAGTCTAAGGTTAGGATTTTGAACAATGAATGGAGAATCAAGTTCTGCCAATCATCCATGGCTTCTTCAAGAAAAGATAAGGATCGGATCAAAGGACCGTGAAGCCCCAAGGAATATGACTCCTTGCAGAATCTTGTCCATGGCAACTGCCGTGCTTCAGTGACGAATACCAGGCAACCGCTGTTTGCAAGGGAGTGGATGATGGTGGCACGTTCTTAACATATGGGAAGAAGTAACCGAAGAATGTTGTTTATGATGGGGCAGTGTGTAAACCAGTTGAATGGAGTGCATTTATGAAGGAAAAGAAGCCGAAGATGTTGAACTTTTGAGGATAAACATCCAAAGCCTTTATGATCCCTAATGGATATGGATTGGCCTTCCAGGTCTCAATCAATTGTGATAGGGGTCTATCTCAATTTCTTAGTGAAAATTTGGAGGGATTAAGTATTTTTTAGTCATTCTGTCTTGAATTGTTGCTTTTGTTTTTTGTGAATTCCATAAGATCTGGAACTTGCATTTGATGTGCATATTGTGGAAATGGGTTGCTTTAATTTGGTTCAAAAAGCTGATAATAATTTGAAGAACTTATTGGTCGGAATCAGACAATCGATTCTAGGGTTTTGGGCATTAATCGATGGGAATCGGAATTGATCATGACCGATTACAATCGGCTCCTTATTCTTCAAACATTAACCCTAACCCTAGATATGGCTTATGGATTGATCAATTTCTTAAAACTTAAACAGTGCTGCCCTCTCCTCGGCCTGTCTCCCTCCGGCTCCTTCATCTCTCGTTCGCCTCACCTCTGCAACTCCTTTTCTAGTGATCGCTCGTGCTTTAGTTATTGACTAAAGCTTGAGATGTGACTAGTAATTCTTGCCAACTGGGTCTCAGTCCTCTCCTCTACAACTCCTTAGGGTTTAAGTGGAATTTTAATATACATTCTAGAACACATTAACACAATCCCCAAGCTTATCACATCATCTCTTTCTTTTTTCACTTATGCAGTCACGGATCAGACAGAGTCCGCCATTATTTGCTACTCTAAGCATAAGTAATTGGGTGCCTTCATCTTTCTACAAATTTGAGGTTTAGCTGTAGATAAATTCCTCATGCCCTAGTGGGTTTTAAAATGATATACACAGAACAGAAGTTGGTGGGCATGTTTGCCACTTCCATCTCAGAAACTAAAACATACTTATAATCTGAGTTTCTATTCTGTTCCTCATGCCGAGATCTGGTTCGTCACTCATGAAACCTCTTTGGAGCTCGATTTCAGATTAAAATCAGTGAAGCATGCTACAACTCCGTACACTTGTCTTGTTCATTTTTTTTTGGGTGGGGCCGGGGGGGGCTGGATTCGGCTTTATCGGTTTTTCAGGTGTTGATTGTTGTTTTCTCTAATATAGGGTAATTCTCTATATTGGCTATTTCGACTGATTAAGGTTTTGACTGTTTTAAGTTTTCATATCCGTAAATCCATCACGTGATATTGTCAGTGGAAGGAGTTAAATGTAATTGTCTTTTATCAATCTAGTTTATCTATTTTATCCAGTTGAGGTTTCATCGATATGTAAATATAGTTTTATTTATATTACTTTTTTTTTTTTTGCAATAACCATTAACGGGTATCCAAGCTTCGGCCTGATTAGTCCCACAAGTCCATATTGACTATACAACCACATGGACTAGGTCATATCAAGGTTGAATGAGAACTATTCAACTTTCACTAAGCAGTGAAGAGCTCTAAATACCGTATCCAGCTTGTCTCCAATGACTGATGCTCCAACGAGTGTCCAACGAGCTTGTAGATGGTCAACACATGGAGACGAGAAATCTGAAGGCTCGTCGTCTTCAACCTACTTTTCCTCTTGCTGAACGATCGCAAAGGAGATCGAAACAAGGATTTGAAACTTGATCTGGGACTCGTCTCCCTCTATTTTTCCCCTCTTTCTCTCTTCATACATACTAAAGCCCTAACTTACAGAGGGGTTGGAGTCGTTGAGCATTAGCAAGAGCTTCAGGGTTGCAGGGACTTTCAGAGGGGTTGGAGTCATTGAGCTTCAGGATCGTAGAGCTTCAGGGTCGCAGAGCTTCCAATCTCTCTTCTCGCTAAATAGTTGCAGAGCTGCTCGAGGTACACTTCATCTCTATTTCTTTCTCACACACACATTTGGGGTGACAGTTTCAGAGGGGTTGGAGTCGTTGAGATTTTTTTTGTTGCTGCCCCCTCTCCCATACCCTTTAAAAAAAAAAAATTCTTGTGAGAATAAGTGTTGCCTTCGTGTCAAGATGGTTTGATATCTGAAATTTGAAATCTGAATGTAACTCCATTTAAATTTGCATTCTTTCCCTGCTTGACTTTTCTGTTTGGATATTTTGAAACATGTTCTTCACTCCCAGAGAAACATTAGGAGAAAGTGGATGGTTGATTTATTATCTATAGGGCAGAGCTTTTTCTAAAAGAAGTGCTAGAAATTTACAATTCCAAATTCATGAAACCTTGGGTTGTGAATTCATTTCTAATTTTCTTTCTTTCCTTGCTTGACTTTTCTCTTTGGATATTTTGAAACATGTTCTTCACTCCCAAGAAGTACTTGTTCTTGTTTGATTTCAATTCCTCGTTCAGCTCCGCGATTGTTTAGTGAGAGGAGAATTAGGTCAGTTGTTCGTCGAATCGTCAGATTTATCGTCTCCATGTGTCAACCATCGGCAAGGTCGTCGGACACTCGTTAGAGCGTCAGTCATTAGAGACGAGCCGGATCCCTAAATACCACTGTGTGAGTGACCCTAAGGAGGTGAAAAGAGTTGAACTCAGAATCACATGCTTCTTGAGGCAAAGGTCTCTTGCCAATTTGACCACCCCTTGGGATTAAATTTTCTCACTATAGTCCACCGCTTGCTTGTAGTGACTTATAAATAAATATTTTATTTACTTCATGTTGGTCAGATTCATTTTAGCAGCCATGGTGGGATTTCATCACTTGGCATCTTTATTCAACAAGGATTACGATTCTTACATTATTCATATATTTCTCTTCTGAGAAAAAACGGATCTTTCTCATTGAATTCTCCAAGGCTGTTTGTTTCAGCGTTAAATAGTGATAAAATTTATTTTACAGTAAAATTGAAAATTTGTATTTTTTGACATTTGTTTTATCACAGAACCTTTTCATGGTATGACTTTTGGTTTCTTCTTCTTACTTTTCATATCAGATGCTTCGTCCAAGGTAGATAGTCAGGAGCAGAGCAAGGTTCAAGCTATGTTTCTCTCTTCGGTGGTATAGATTCAAACTCCAATTTCTTTCCTTCTATTGATAGCGTCTCAACTAATTCTTTCTTGTCAAATTGAGTTTCTATCTTAGGAATTCCAATTGATCGTGATTCTTTAGGAAAATGAAGGTATAAAATTTTAAGTCAAAGTTGAGTTAAGCTTGAATCACATACTTTGCACACCGGGTGTTTGATAAAATGGCTGAACCAATAGTTGTAGCTTGAATAGATAGTTACAACATAAGCGATTATATTGAAAGATTTTACATCATATTTTACCTCTTAGGAAATAAATATTGAAAAATGTTTCAACTTGTAAAATTTTACATATGTGAAAGAAAAATTTTACACCAAAACAAATGGACAAATGGAAACAATTATTGAAAAGGAAAGACTTCTTGTGAGTTTAATTTTTTAAAAATAATCATACAAAAAGTGTTTCAAAGGTAAGTGCAATTTTTGTTGAAGTGAAATTGTAACTTCTGCACTTTTTAAGTTATAATGATTTATTTAAGCAGTGTTTATTTTTGGGCTAATCTATCCCATTCCATTCAAGTCTTTTCTCTTTAAAAGTTAAATTAGATTGTTTTCACTGTCTAATAATTTTTATAAGGAAAATAAATATTAGAGAAAATATCACTCCTTTCCCCCTAATATGAAAATTTTATCAACCGTCCATTTCCGTGAGAAATGACGGTTGAGTCATGAATTTATGTTTTTTAATACCCAAACTACCCTCACATATGTGTAATACCAATTATAATATTTTAAGAAGAAAATTTTGAAAAGAAGCTCTGCAACTTGTCTTGTAGAAACACAACCCTAAAACGATGTAGAATATAATGGAAAAATAAGAACAAGCAATGCACATAAATTTACGAGGTTCGACAAGATTGCCTATGTCTTCGGTGAGATGAGATCCTGCTTCACTATCAATGGAGAATAGGGTTACAGCGCTTGTCAACACACCTCTCAGTATTGTTTTTTTTTTTTTTTTTTTAGAGAAAGAAATCCTCGCGACAAATATATAGCGAAAAACTTTAATCTGGAAAATACAAAACTGCCCTTAAATAAAAAAAATCGAGCGGGGAGCTGCGGCCCCCTACAACCCCTGCTAAGCAAGGGGGGCATGGGCATACCCCCCTTGCAACCCCCATGGCCGGCTAACCGGCTAGCATGACCTCCATCCTGCCTGTTGAGGTGCCTATGCCAGTATTCCTTGAATTAAACTGTGACGGAATACAAGACATCATACACCAACACATCTTCCTCTTCAATATGCAACCCTTGAGAGGGATAAGTGGAGTGACACAAGTAGAGGAAAAATTACCGCTGCTCTCAAAGTAGATGAAGCCAGAGCTGAGAATTGTTGGTGGTGGCTTTAAGTCTTAAAATGAGAATTCAAAGAGATTCCAGCAACTATGGCAAGAGCATTCCTATGGTGGTGGGGTTGGAACATCGCACCCAGCACCAAGGGATGCAAATTGGGATTTCAGTTCAGTTTCCAAGAAATTCAAGATTTTAGTTGCAATCTTTGCCAACACCTGGGGATGCAAATTGGGCCCAAAAAAGGCCATGCCTGAACTTCCATTTGTGGCAGATAACATCAGGAAATCTTCCTGAGATGGACATCGAGTGGTAATGATTCGAAGTGGTAAAATACATGGGCCATGAAATCCCTTGCTGAACTCCGTTTATGGCATATTTCATATTTGTAGTATGAAACATGCAAAAGGTGGAAGGGGTCTTCTTTTTATTTGAAGGGAAATAACAGAGCAGTCAAACTTAAAATAAAACAAGCGCAGCGGCCGCAAGCCAAACCTGCTGAAACAGATCTTTGAGGAGAACAGAACATATGTCTCTTCAAGGTAGTGTTTGATATACATTCTCGGAATAAATTCTAGGTATATAATACATTTTGAAACCCACTATTCTCTATTTTTATTGGTTCAGAAAGTTTTTTAAACCTTGAATCTATTATGAGAATGCATACCAAATGCAACCTAAGATTACATGAAAGAACAAGCACTAGGGTTTTCATCGCTGAAGGTGTTGGAATACTCCTCCATGCTACTAGCTTGTGCTAACTTGGAGGTCGTGGGGTTTCCGCACATACCCAGATGGTGCCTTTTTATTGTAAGTACTTGGAGCGCAAGGGTGAGCAGCTTCATCGTAAGGCACGTGAGGCCATAAGTTGGGCTACTTCCCAGACCTATGTTGTACTTGTCTCAAAACCTTCTTTGGATCCACATACCCCATCACCGTTAGCTTGTGGTGCTTTGGATCCACCTCTAATCTATGTCACTCTGCTCATCCCTCTCACCACTTTCTCCATTTTCTTCTCACATCGTTCACAATCCATATTTATTTTGTCTCCAAGGAGGATCTAGGGTTTCAGATTGAAGAGGAAGATGAGTTGCAGAGATAGGAATTTTCTTCTTCATTTTTTTCTTCTTCAAAGATTATAATTGGTATTACACATGTATGAGGATAGTTTAGGCATTAAGAAACATAAATTCATGATTTAACAGCCATTTCTCACTGAAAATAATGGTTGATAGAATATTTTTTAAAATGTCTAGAGGGCACATGATATTTCACCAAAATATAGGGGAGGGGAGTGATATTTCATCTAAATATTAACTCAAAAATTGCAGTTCTACTTGTTTATTGGTTATCCTAGGATGAAGAAAAAAGTATCTAATTTCTTTCCAAAGAAAAAATTTACATGAAACAGGCAACCTGTTTTAGCCCATATAATAATTATATAACAGGCGGAGATTAATTATTTCTTTTTTTTTTTTTTGGTAAAGAGGAGATTAATTCTCTCAGTCTGAGTTTTCCAGCCCCCACAGTGAAATAGCCTTTGAAAGAGACTGACAACCGGTGAGCTAGGTTGAAGAGTAAGTGGATGCAGAGCAGGTTCAGGACTTTTTCAATTACCAAGAAATTGAAGAGTAAGCGGATGATCTGCTATAGAACAAGGCTATATTTGATTACAGGTAGGCTTGTTATGCCCTTTTTCATTTCAAATTCTCCCTCAATATCTATTCATCACTTGGGCCTCTTTGCTGCCTTAAACTGCTCCACTTCTTTGTCATATCAACAAGCTAGTGCTTGCCATGGCATAATCAGGCAAGCACCTGATGCAGTATCAGTAAGGCTATCATGCCTTAGTTCTCCTCTCTTCACCGACTGCCATTTGGATGTCACATTGATTGCAAGCAAATCTGATCTGCATCAACTATGCACCGAAATGTAGGTGGCTAGGCAGTCGTCGTCCAGTATAATTCTAGATTGGTTGTGGAGATACCTGCAGTAAATATTGTACCAATATCTCCTTGTGATAACCCATTTACTTACCTTCCTGCTAATATTTCCAAGCACTAGTGCATGACAACCACTAGGAATGCACAATGCCACCATCTGTAAGCTTAGTGTATTGAGTCCCATAATTGCATTCAATACAAATAGCACAAGACAAGGACAAGCTCATGTTAAGACAGAATATAACAAATGAATGTAACAAGCACATCACACCTTAGATCTCAACGCAAGCAAAGCCACGAAGTTGATTGGAGACAAGAACTATCAAGTGTTTTAGGTTTTGAAGCATGACAAATTAAAGAGAAACATAATTCACGAATGACCTTCATTATCTAGTTCACCAAAATTACAATATCAAAGATATCAGAATTATTTTGATCCACTGGCAAAGATTATATTTCTACAACCACTCAAGAAATCAAACAAAATGGTCGACCCAATCAGTACAATCTAGACGCAATATCCTAGAGCTAACCAGCCATTGGACGGTTAGCAATGTACTCGATAGAAAGGGGCAGGAATCAATTTTATCAGCCTCCTTATCTGGAATCTCCAGCTTGAACTCCTCCTCTAAAGCACAAGAAGGTATCAAAAAGCCTAGATCTATTGATAACATTAGGGAAATTTGATGGATAAACAAGGGCAATGAACCTGAAAAGCAGGTGTTCTTATAACTAACAATCATGGTGGAAGAAATTTCTTTAGTATATAAGAATATTAGCTATAGGAGATTTATTTGTTAGTAAAATGTTGATTAAGAGAACTCATTTCTTGAAATTCTGAAATGAGCTTACTTCAATGTACTTATGTATTTCCATTTCACAAAAGATTCCACCCAAAGACCCTTTTGAAATACCATAAACATCAGAGAGTTTCATACCCACTTGGGCTGGAGAGGCCTCCATAAGATAATCATATAAAGCAAGAGAAGGATATCATGGTGAGAGAACAAGAACAACTAAGATTGTAAAGAATTTAATGTCAGGACAACCCTAATCATAAGCTAAAAAAAGAACAAAGTGACTGAGTCCAATTAATTGGAAAGGAAAGAGGGAACTGATAAGAATTCGATAGAGATAAGCAGAAAAAGTAGAGGAATTGGCACTGAAACCCAGTGCATTTATGGAATAAAAATAAATTCGACATTCTCCAAGGATGAAATATAGTGGTGATAAAAATTATCTGTTAACTTTGAAGTAGAGAGAAATGAAAACCTAATATCATCAGAAAGCAATAAAAAGAAAAGTCCTTTAAAGTAGAGAAATATATATATAGCAGGATAGTAGGAAATTATAAGAAAATCACCAAAACTTTAACTTTGGATGGAATTAAACTCTGCAACATAAATACATTAAAGGAAAACCAGAGCTTTATAAGAAAGATATTGAATAGAATCAGTCTCCAAACAGGGTCATTTTGTAGAATCTCAAACATATCAAACTCTCGAGGTTCCAATCAAAGAGCAATCATATGCCAACACAGGCTAACAATCAACAAGAGTAACGATACCAGAGAAATTATTCTGATATGGAACTGACCTTGGAAGGATCAACCTTGGGGAAGCTCTTGACGACGCCAAAACTCTTTCCATCACTTCTTCCCTGTCGAGATGATCGTCTCCATTAGAGGACATCGAACGAATGGAGTTGCAGAGACTCCATGCCAGCGACCTCGATCGATCTAGTACAGAAGTTTGAACTGAGACTCTAATGTGGTGGAGAATCGCAGCTCTCGAAGCCATCACTCACTCACTCACTCACTCTCTCTCTCTCTCTCTCTCTCTCTGTCTCTCGCCCTGGATCTCGATCAATCTCACCTCTTTGCTCGGCTTCTTAGTCGAAGATAATAGTGTCAACAAGATTATAGTCCAAGGGTGATCTTGGTACACCGAGGAAAATCCAGGACGAGCCCTACGAGTTCGAGTTGGAGTTGGAGTTGGACCTGGACCACGACTGGCACAGGTAATTGGTTTCCAACACGGCCCAAAATTGGGCCCAATTCGAACCTCTGTCCAAGCTCCAAATTGGCTCAAGGGAAAAGGTCCTCTAAGCAAGCATTGTAGGATATGCCAACGCTCTCCATCTCTTGGTCTCTCCCTTGTGTATCCTACCCTATTTGCACAGAAAATCCTCCCAAGTCGTAAATTATGTTGGGGAAAAGAAAGCTCCATTGTCATGCTGCCTCTATGCCAAGATACAGAAAGGTGCGAAAAAATGACACCCCACCCATGATGCCCATGTGTGCCCCTATGGGCATAGGAGCCACGTGACAAAGAGTATTTTTGCCCACTTATCTTGTAGTGCAGAGACAACATACGATGATATGCTTCCGAGAGTAGGATGCAGTACCTAAAGATAATCGCATTTTGATTCAAATTAACTTCTCCCCTATACATTAGGAGTGAATCCATGTGATTATCCATATTAGTGTTGTTGATTCCTTTTAAAGCTTTGAAAAATCATTGTCATCATAGTGCTGGCAATTTCTAAACATTTTGTGAATTAATTCATTGTAAATCAAGAATCAGTTTAGGTGAATTGATTCATTATATTGTTCATCAATTTCTTATCATGTCAACTCCATCCCTATGATGACGTAGTCTGCTCTTTGTTTCTCGGTTTCATTAAATGTATTTTCTACTAAAGAACAAATAGGGAAAATGAAGTTTTCATATTCATTCTCTTCTCTCCCCTCTCTATTCATTAAATATGTTGTTTTACTTTTACTATGGACTTATCATTTAAGATGCAAATATAAACTTTCATCATGTAGATGATCATGTGGGCCCCATACTACACTCTTACTCCTCTCTGATTGGGCGGATCCCTTGACGAACTACTTCTTCTGCCTTGATTGGTGTTGCGCATGCATGGGAGATTTCCTCAACACAAGTGGCCCAAGAAATCCTTGCCATTTATTTTGTTACAAGGTGTCAATTATGAGCCCATATCGATAGGCCCGATTGAGTTTGGAATATTTATGATTCGTCTTGGATTGACATGACTAATAAATGTGTTGTTTGAGCCCGACATGATTATAAATGGGCGTTTACGGTGCAGGTAGCTAACCCGTCGAGTGCCCAACTGGGCCCAACACGTTTATGGTCCAACTTGGACCGGCTCATTGTAGCCCAACCGAGCCCGACCCCTTTTAATACTACATAAAATTCCTATTTTTCCTCCGATAATAAGAGACTAAGATATCCAAAACCAAAAATTCATCTAGACCATATAATTATTATAATCCACCTAGAAGGTTCACAATTTCAATTCATGAGAAATCTTGCTTATAAATTGAGAAATTTCAATCAATAGTTTTTGAGGAATTTAATAATGTCAATTTTCTAATGGGAAATCTGGTGTCATAGTTATTACGTAAGATGTAGACTTCGTGGTAATGTCAATTTACTAATGCAGTCAATTTTGTAATGACTTATATTGTGACTTAATGTTCAAATGGAACATTTATGGGCTTTCAACCCACTTAAAAAAGAATTTTGGGATAAATAAGTTTAGCCCGTTTAGATTTAAATAGGTTTGTCGTTCAATTAAGGCCCGTTTAAGGTAGTCTGTTTAAAGCCTAACACCACCGGCCTGGTTATAAGGCATGCCATGCCCCCCAAAGCCAGGTCCGTTTACTTAAATGGGTATTCACAGTGCAAGGTTTTCAAGTGGTCAAGCCCAGCCGATTGACACCCCTACATATGATCAACAATAAACTCTCTTTCCTCAAAAAGAAAAAAAAACTCAATCTCTACAAGGGTTTTTTTTTTTTTTTTTTTTTTTTTTTTTTTTTTTTTTAAATTATAGAACATATATAATATAAATCAAAAGGATTTTATTTGATTAAATTAAGGATAATAACGTTACCCATCTACATTTTTTTCGTCTAGACACAAGATGGTTTGAAAAGAGGGGCAAAGGGTATCTTTTCACAGTCTCTTTTCAAACCACCTGTGTCTAGGCATAGAGAATGCAAACAACTAGAATTCTTTCTCCCTATAATTAAATTAAGTAGATTAAAGATGGAATATTATGTTGGGCTAGCAATTAGGTGGTTTCAATCTGTAAGTAATCAAATCTTTATACTTTAAGGTTATTTTAAAGCTTTAAATTTAAGTAGATTAAAGATGAATTACGTTGGGATGATAGTTAGATGGTGAACTTCAATCCACAAGTAATCTCAAATTAGGGTTATTTTAAGGCTACTTCTAACTTATTCATAAAACTATGATTGATGAATAATTCTTAAAACTTGTTAAAAGCATGCGATTATTTTTTTATTCATATAGATTATAGAGTTCTCCAAAATAAATGAAAGGCGATGAAGTCAAATAATCCGGTTTTTTTGGGTTTGGTTGAGTGATCTACCAATCTGGTTTTCAGTAAGGATGTCAATCCGTTCACTTTTGATTATTTTGTTAGATTTCGGTTCATTTCAAGATACAAAATATGGAAACCAAAATTGAATCAAACTATTGATAAAACTATGATTGATGAATAATTCTTAAAACTTGTTAAAAGCATGCGATTACTTTTTTATTCATATAGATTATAGAGTTCTCCAGAATAAATGAAAGGCGATGAAGTCAAATAATCCGGTTTTTTTGGGTTTGGTTGAGTGATCTACCAATCTGGTTTTCAGTAAGGATGTCAATCCGTTCACTTTTGATTATTTTGTTAGATTTCGGTTCATTTCAAGATACAAAATATGGAAACCAAAATTGAATCAAACTATTGATTCAACTCTGTTCTCATTCATTTTTTTGGTTCTTAGATCATATTTTAGATGTTTGGGTTAACTTTTTACATCTTCATCGACTCCAAAAATATATCCTTATTTATCAAAGTCATAATCCACCAACTTTTTTCAAATATTAAAAAATGATAGAATTTATCATCCACCTTGATTTTTTTTTTTTTTTTTTAATATCATCTTATATGGTTCCTTTCTTTGATTCGAAAATAGGTAATTCAATCCGATACAACAGTTTTAGTCATGAAATCAAAATTGAATCAAATAAAAAAAAAAAGATTTCAACTTTTAAAATCAAACCAAACCAAACCAAAAAGAAAATAAATTAGAATTCACATTAGTCAATTTGATTAAAGCATTGAAAATGCTTTCTTTGATTTGATGTAGCTTTTAATCCACTTATGTAAAAATTGATGTACAAGCATTCTTATGCCCTTAATTTTTATTTATTTATTTATTTTTGATAAGATTTTCTGCCTATAGGATTTTGAATATTTTCCACTTGGCTCTGTGCCTCCGGATTAGGCCTTCGTACCAAAACCATGTACGGTGTTCCATTCAAGCTTGGATTTCACTTAAAAAAAAAAAAAATTTGAAAGAAGAGAGATATTTAATGGAATCCAAGTGCGAATCAGGCACCGTATGAGAATGGTTCTCGTACGAAGACCTGATGAGATCGGATCAGGTTTTTGTACGAGAATGATCTCGTACGTCCCTGGTCCGTAGATTTTATTAGGAATCCACTCTCTCTTTTCAATTGATAGATTTTAAATCTCTTGATCAACGACATACTGTTGGTGTACGATGTCTTGTATTCCGTCACAGTTTAACCCAGGAAGTACTGGTGCAAGCGCCTCGACAGACAGGACGACGGTCTCACTAGCCGATTAGGGCCATGGGGGTTGCAAAGGAGGCAAGAGGCCCCCCTGCATAGTAGGAGGTATAGGGGGCGCAGCCCCCCCCCAAAAATTTTTTTTGAGGGCAATTGTGCACTTTTCGGATTAGGGTCGCTATATATTTATAGAAAGAGTTTCTTTCTCTATAATGCAAGCAATACTGAGAGGTGTGAGGGACAAATGATGTAACCCTATTCTCCATTGATAGTGAAGCAGGATCTCATATCTCCGAGGACGTAAGCAATCTTGCCGAACCTCATAAATCTGTGTGCATTGCTTGTTCTTGTCTTTTCTATTATCTTTTGCATCGTTTTAGGGCTGCGTTTCTACACATACAAGATTGTTTTCGTATGTGAACCTGATAGGCATTCAAACCTCATCGAAACTCTTTGGTCTAGGTTGGGTGAAGGTTGGAAAAGTTAACAAGCTATGTGACTCGTCAACTGCTACATGAGCAGCAATAGGATTATAATATGGGCATGATGCTTGCAGAAATCTAATTGAGGAGAACATGAGGTGCATTCTCTCCACCTTCTTCTCCCTCTCCTTCTGCTTCATATCCATGGCTGCCGCCGATCTCATCCATGAAACCTGTCAAAAGTGTGTTGAGAGATCACCCATCGTGAGCTACGACTTGTGTGTGTCTTCTCTACAAGTAATCCCACCGAGCCACACCGCAAGTCTCCCAAAACTCGCCATCATCTCTGTTAAATTGGCTCTAGTTAACGCCACCGCCACTCTTTGGAGCATCCAAAAGCTTTTAAGGGTCATTGCTTGGAGCAATGGAAAATGGCTCTTTCTGCCTGCGTAGTGGTGTGGGTTCGAGTCCTGGGAACCAGCCTCTCTATAAAAGGGGTAAGATTGTCTACCTTTATACCCTCCCAGAACCCTGCTTAAGTATGGGAAGCCTTTATGCATTGGATAACGCCTTAAAGGATTGTCAAGAACTCTACTCTGATGCAGTGCCTACGCGTGAGAACTCTTATCACAGCCTTTAAGAGTTTGGATTACTTGTCAGGTAATGTATTGATTACAGCAGCCATGGACGCAGCAACGACTTGTGAAGGTGGGTTTGATGCGTCTCCATTGACAAAGCAGAACTATGATTTCTTTCAGCTGTGTGATATTGCTTTTGTCATCACCCGTTTGATTCCATCTGAGTTGCCATATTTATTGTCTATGTAATCTCAGATTCTTGGATGGTTGGGATCTTGATTTCTTCTTTAAATGTTTTGTTTTATTTGCTTGTTAATTATATTGTATTCTTGATGATATCAAGCAAGTGAAATTAAACCCCAAGGGTATAGCCGATTTGGAAATGGATCTTTGCTTCAGGAAACGTGTGGTTCTAAGTTCAATAATTTTTACCTCTTTGAGATCACTCACACTTCACGGGGCGTATAGTGTTCTTCACTACTTTCGGTGAAAGTTGAATGATCCTTATTCAACCCTAGTAATGACTTGATCCATGCAGTTGTAGGGTCAGTATGGACCTACGGGACTAGTCAGGCCGAAGGCCTGGATACCCATCATTAGAAAAAAAAAAAAAAATAAAAAAAAATAAAAAATAAAATTGTGAAAGTAGTGTTATTTAATGGACTGCTTATTGGTAAAAAGTCCTGATTAGTTCCATGAATGTGGGGAGTAAAGGTTCTTCAAGTACGATTTCGTGACAACATGTGTCATTTTTCTGCCGCAAATGTCCCTCTAAATACTCTTAATGTCAGTATGGAAAAGAATTTATATAATCAAAAGAGCATGTATCATACAAAATCGTATGTGAAGCTTTAATGAAATTTTATGTGATTACTTGAGAATTTAAAAAAATGGGGGTAGATTCCCTCTCATACCCATGTGCAATTTCGAGCATTGGACGAGTCACAAAGGGGGTATTACGGAAAACTTATAAATAATAGGGGGATATTAAGGACATTTCCTAGGGGGTGTTACAGTAATCTTGGTGACAGCATGCAGTTTCATACATATGATGAACATCCAAGTCACATAATTTATGGCATCCATTAATATTGATCGTTCAAGCAACAATAGATGTTGCAAGAAGAAGGAGAAGCCCAACCATCAAGCAAGCCTAGCCACCAGCAGCCAGTATTCAGTCCAGCCCTCAAGCCCATGTGCGGTTCAAGTTAAGGCCCACTTCTTGGGCCCTGTTTGGGGCCATTAAGGAACCCTCCTTATGCCCTGTCAGTCAGGATGACTGATCGTCGAGCTTAGCAATTTTTGTCCATATAGCAGGTCTTTACTGCTAGTATCACCACATTGTTAATTATTGTTGGACCAGACCAGTCAGCCAAACCTGGTTCAATTTCTTAATTTTCATGGGTTTTAAAGGTGGAAAAATAGCATCTAACTGGGTGACTTTCATGGTTTTCCATGTGAACCAGGTTAAACCAGCTAGTTTCCCGATTTTCTCAGTTTTATTTTTTGATTTGTAAATATGTTGCAAAGGGGAAGATTTTCATGCACAACTGTTTTTCTCCATCAGACAACATACATCAAATGGGGGGAGGCGGGGGAGGGGTTTGGTCATTTCAACCTGGCATTATGCTCATCCGATGGCCACAAAGATGGTAGTGCATTGTGCTTTGATAAATTTGAATAATTTAAATAATTTTGGGGTTTAAGATTTATGGTTTAGGACTATTTGTGCTTATGAGGTTGCATTCTTAAGATGAAAAAGGTTGATCACTAGACACTAGAGTGCTGGACCATATAATGACGCTGGGTTTTACAAATTTATTTATTTATTTAATTTATTTTTTGTGAAAAACTAGGTTACAAATTTGATTGATAGGTAAACAATTTAAGGGGCTATCTATCATCGAATGGTTGAATCGAATATACCATTCCATCACATGGAAAAATTGAAACGCTCCTCATGCATTAGTCATGTTCAAGTATGCGAAATCGGTCCATTGGATATGGGTTTGGCCTTCATTTTTTCAATCCAAACATGGTCCTTAGAAAATAGAATCGAAAAAAAGTAAAACAGTTTTTTTTTTTTTTTCAAAATCTATGGTTCTTCAGAGTTCTTTTTGTTCAATAAATTTGAGGATCTTGCTATTAGAGGTAAATTTAATTGATTTTATGCTATTTAACTTAGTAAAAGAATGAAATAATAGTCATAAAATATTAAAACCAGGACAATTTCAAGGGAGGATTCTAAAAATTGTCAGCCATTCTTAGACTCCGTTTATTTGCTAGGGAAATAAAAGCAGGAAATGAAATCAAAACATTATAAAAGCGGAAGCAGAAATTTTTGCAAGGGAAGAGGTTGTGTGGCCCCTATGTCAGCATGAAAGCCAATGGGAATGCATGGAAGGGCATCAAAATAGATGGGACTTT
>NW_024868661.1:30051-48314 GCF_013358625.1 Macadamia integrifolia | reverse complement strand
CTTTATCCCTTACCGGATAAAAAAAAAAAAAACACTACCCAATAGGTAGAGGCAATACCTTCATAAATCACAAAAACTGCAAAGGAGCTCTCAAATGATTTCGTAGAACACCACAACAACCGAGTGCCCTGGATTACCTAGATAACAGGCATCAATGTTAATTTTGACCCATCAAGATTCGCCCAGTTGGAGGTCTCATTGTTGGTTCAAGATATTAGAAAGAGTATGTCTTCTTTTAGCTCCATCTCTTTCTTTTGTATTCTAAGGGCTACAAAGAGTGTTGCAGGCTAGGAAGGTGCTATCCGTCATGTGTAGGACAAAATGACCACATTCCAATAGTTGGCCTTATGGATTTTGTAGTCTGAAACTCTAGGTTGTACACATGGTTATCCTCATCAGTAAATTCCATTTTTACAAAAATAAATAAATAAATAAATGGAACCGGTTCATCATCACAAGTCACTGAAAGAAATAAAGATTACTTTGGATTATCTATTGTTATTTATAAGAACCACATCCATAGCAACAGTCATATAAAAAAAGAGCCAATATCCAGCACAATTGAACAAAGCTGGCAGTAAGAATTATACTCTGCTATCAAAAGCGATTTTAGGCCACTCTCCTTAAACGAGTCTTCACAAGTTGTAGCATTGGCTAACGCGGCACTCACAGCAACATTAGCATCCTTGTAATTCTTAGATTCGAAGGATTCAATTGCACGTTTTGTATTAAGCTCCGCTATAGAGTAATGCAACTTACATTCCCGCAAGCAACCCTTAACATCTGGATCGGATTTCAAGAGCTCCTCAATCCGTGAACTAATCTTTGTTGTATTGTCTTTGACTAACTTTGCTGAGATGATCCATAGCCCTGGGAGATCTGCACTGTGGCTCTTGGGATCTTGTCTAAGAGCCGCAACGCACTAGTCATATTGGAGCTCCTTGTCAACCTGAGAAGCTTTTTTACATGTTTCATTGACGATATTAGCATCAACCTTGGCTAGAAATAGAATGACCAGAAAGAAGAATACAGGGGAGGAGAAGAAAGACAAGGATTGTCTCATGTTTGATTCAACTCTGTTCTATATCTGAAACTCAAATAGGTTGGTTATTTATATTATGAAAGTCTCCCTATGAGAAGGAAAATCTTATCAATAAGATAAGGATCCCTTTAAATCTGTAAAATTAGAATCAGCCAGTAACTGGGCAGGTACGTATGAATGGTTTAAAAGAGAAACCCCTTCTGTTACTTTACTTTGACAGCCAATCTACATGATTTTCTTACCAAAAAAAAAATTCATGATTTGAAGATTTAATGTGTTTTATAAATGGAAAGTGTGAAATGAATTCTCCCAAAATTTAGATTAGATCTTATCATTTTACAATTATTTACTTAATTTTTTATTTGATTTTGCAGCCCTAAAGACAACTTGCATCGTTTCTTCTCAATATTGTCTTTTTTGTGAACCAACCGACTCTTAGAAATTATTTTTGAAACATTTTTTAATAAGATATATACCTCAGCATCACTCCTGTTACTCTTTATAAAGTTAGACCTCAAATGACAAGAAAGACACAGAAAACCAAAACAACCACTAAAAAAAATAAAACCCCTTTTGCTGTGATTTTTTTCCCTGTGGCCATTGTCATTAAAATCGTGGCTAATAATCGTTCCATGCAGTTTAATAACCATGGCTACCATGGCAATTGAAAATCCATATTTCTCCGTGGTTAGTAAATTGCGGCTAGATAGCAATCTTTAACACCAGTTGTAAAAAGCTGTAGTCAAATGTGTATTTAATACAAAATATATAATTAACCATGGTTTCTACAACATATTCAAATTAAAAAAAATAATAATAAATAAAACCCACCCCTACCAGCTCCGGTAGGGGTAGGTTTCTTCATGGCTCCACCCCTCACCTCCCTACAGTACCCTCTCGCCCCCTCACTGTCTGCAAGATTCCTACCATCATCTCTGTTCTACAGAATGCCGTCCTCATGTTTACTTTGGACCCTAGCCTGCTACACAAACCCAGCTGCTCAGCATGATTTGTTCGATTTGTTCAAGAGTTAGAGAGATAGATGTCGCCCTCTCTTCCACATCATCAAAAGTGTAGTGAAGGTGAATAGGCGAGAGCCATGTCTCACAAAATTGCTAGGGATCTAGGCGATGGGAACGGAGATCATCCTCCTGATCGCGGAAGCCAATCTCTCCTCACCGACTTCTGGCTACCTAAGGAGCGGCAACCTGAGGGAGCGAGTGCTTCCGCTGTCCTTCCTCTTGCTGAGGCTCCGCAAGATCCCAAGAAGAAAGCAACGTATTCTGCCATTGTGGGGGGAGAGCTCCCAATTATTGATGACCTGCCTGATCCTATCTAGGTAGGATCTTTAACCACAGTCATCATCCCGCAAGAGGCTTACGAAGAGCGCTTGAAAAGTTTAAGTTTGCACTCATCGGGTGAACAAACTTCAAATACATTTCAATGAATGATATTTGAAGGGAAGCAAAAGAATCCTAGCCTTTAAAGGGTAGATCTTCCATGGCTCTGATGGGGAAAGGATTTTTTCTCTTACAATTTGAATTAGAGTCTGACATGGTAATGATATGGAAGCGAAACTCGGTTAGAGTGGGATCTCAGATTCTCAAATTCCAAAGGTGGAAGGCGGACTTCAATGTACACGAAAAATAGCCTGTTACAAGGATGGTCTAGATTCGCTTCCTAGACCTTCCTCTTGAATATTGGCACGAGAAAGTTCTGCTCACAATGGCCAAAGCTGCTGGTAGGCCGATGGCTCTTGACCGCAGAAGCCGTGCAGCATCCATGGGTGGCTACGCCAGGGTCACGGTTGAGGTAGAGGTGGGTAGCAGAAGGATTGAAGAGATACAGGTGGAGAGAAGATAGCCCAATACAGGTGAGCGATTCTGGTTCTCTCAAGTCATAATTTATGAAGATAGCCTTGGAAGATGTGGTCATTGCAAGAAGATTGGTCACAATCTCCATGATTGTAGAGAAAGAAGAAGAGAAGCTCCTCTCCCTCGCGCCAAGCCAGGAATCCCTGGTGCTATTTTTGCAGACGAAGGTAACGCCGACCAGTCTCAACCGGCGATGGGGACAGGGAACGATGGTGGAGGCAGCGATGACATGTCGAGTCAGCGTGTTGATGGGGGAGATTTTTCTTCCCATTCTCGCGTTCGATCTCCTAACTTTTTGGGATCCTCTAACGGCTCTAAAAATAGGGAAGTGGCAGCTGGTAGGACTCTTTCTAGAGCTGGTTCGATTGAGGTACTCTTACCTATTCAACAAGATTACGCTGAATTAGCTCCAAGAGGAGCTAATCAGGACTCTAAAGCAGCAGTTTCTAAGGACTCTAGTGCAAATGACAAATATAGTCATATAAATGGGTTGGGCGGTATGGGATTATACGAGGATTCCCTTATTCAATCTGATGAGGATGGCTCGGACCATGACACACACATTGAACACCATGTAACTTCCATATCGCCTACTCTCATTCAGGGTGGGGTGGTCTTTCTCCACCACTAAGAGAATCAGCTAGAGTAGGTCTTCGAAAGAAGGATAATGCACCAACGACCTCAGAGCAGACCAGAAGGTTTGAACGGTTGGCAAATTCATCAAAGTGATTAATGAAGGTCTTGTTCTGGAATGTTAGGGGATTCAAGAAGGCTGCAACTCACTTGGCCTTGAGAAGAATTATTGCGGAAAAAAATCCTGATATCATTTACTTGGCAGAGCCTAAGGTAGACTCATCTGCTTATCCTGTTTTTTTTTTTTCAATAAAAATGGCTTCGAAACCAACATGATTCATAACACTAGGGAGGAAAAGGTCCCCAATCTTTGGTTGATGTGGATGAGAGGGCTGCCCAAGCATTCTGTCGTATCAGAGTCTGAGTAGCAGTTGTCTGTCAAGATTTGTCAGTCATTCATGCCAGCAGCTTCAAGGTGAAAAGAAGAGAGTTGTGGATGGATCTTGCAGCGGTGCCTATGATGTTAGACCCTTGGCTTGTGGTTGGGGACTTCAACACCGCCCTTGCCTCTCACGAAAAGCACAGTCCGGGTGCCTTCAGCTTGGGCTCGACTGCGGAGTTTGAAGCAATGATCGATTCTTGCTTTCTGTTGCAGATCCCCTCTAATGGTGCTAAATTCACATGGTCAAATAATAGGAGGAGAGGGAACGTGGCTGCTGTTCTGGATAGAGGTCTCTGTAACGAAGCTTGGCTGAGTCATTTCTAGGACTGTGCCCAATCTGTGCTTCACCAGAATTTTTCAGATCACTGGCCAATCCTAGTTGTTTCAAAGGCCTGTCCTAAGCCAGGTAATTGCCCATTTCGAATGCACAAATTTTGGCTCGATCACCCCTCTTTTATTCAGGTAATTTAGGAAGAATGGTCTCAACCCACATATGGTTCCGCTAGTTTTATCTTTACTCGAAAGCTCAAAAGGCTAAAGCCTGTCATTTGAGCTTGCGCAAGGCAAGTCTTCCCGAACTTTGAAGTCGAATTGATTAGAACAAAAGAGACCCTTGTTGAGATCCAAGGTCAAATTAAAGCTTCAAGTATGAATGACACTTTATTTGGGAAGGAGGCGGATACAAAAACAGCTTTTTTAAACGCATTAAAAAATCATGAAAAACAGTGGGTGGAGAAATTCCGTATTACTTGGTTAAAGCATGGAGATAGGAATTCTAAATTTTTCCATCTTTATGCTAAAATCAAAATGGCAAGGAACATGATCAGAATAGTGGAAAAATCAGATGGTTTAAGGGTTACCGATAGAGATGGGATCACCACTCATATGATAGATTAGTTCCAGTCTTTCACAGGAGCTCACCAGTCGCTGAGCACCTGGACCTATTGAGCGCCATCCCTGCGCTTGTAGATGGGGTTGACATGCTTTCCCTGGATGCGATCCCTAGTGTAGGAGAGATCAAGAAAGCCGGTTGGGATCTGGACCCTAATAGCTCCCCAGGTCCAGATGGTTTCCCTAGATATTTTTTCAGGCATTGTTGGGATGTAATTAAAAGGCAACTTTATTAGAGCAATCGGAGAATTTTTTTTTTCTCACTGGGAAAATGCCCCAAGGTATGAACAACAATTTTTTAGCTTTGATTCCAAAAGTTGATAGAGCAACTTCCCTTGACAAATTCCGACCCCTATGCATGTGGAATTTCCTCTGCAAAGCTATTTCCAAAATCTTAGCCACAAGAATGTCTTTCTTGCAGCCAAGATTGATCTCTAAAGAGCAAGGGACTTTCCAATCTGGCAAGCTGATTCATACTAATATTGGATTGGCTTCAGAGCTGGGCAATTTCATGTTCTCAGCCACCAGATGAGCGGGTCTTGATATTAAAATTGGTGTTCAGAAAGCATCTGATACCATTTACTGGGACTTTATTCTGCATGTTCTGAAGCGATTTGGGTTCTCTGATAAGTAGCTTAATTGGATCCATCTGGTTCTTAGTTCTTTAAAAACCTCAATCCTTTTGAATGGAGGTCTAGTGGGTTATTTCAATGTGAAGAGGGGTTTAAGACGAGGGGAACCCATGTCTCCAATTCTCTTCATTCTTGCAGAAGAGGTCCTTTGCAGAGGGCTGCATGGTCTTCTTCGTGATGGGAAAATCAAAACTCTTTAGAGTCCTAGAGGCGAGTTAATGCCAGCTCATCTTCTATTCCCTGACGACATTTATCTTCATGAGCGCATCCATAAAATATGTCAGAAATCTCAATGCCTTTCTAAGGAAGTACCAAGACTTTTCAGGTCAGCATGTTAACCTTGAAAAAATGAATTTATTCATGGGGAGAATTAGGCCTTTTCGCACGAGAGACATTTCGGATGCTTTGGGAATTCCTGTCTGCAACTTTCCCACAAAATACCTTGGGGTTCAGATCTTTGAAGGAAGGGTGAAGAAAAATTTCCTTTTCTCTGTTCTGGACAAGGTGAAGAAGCATATGTCGGGATGCAAAGGCAAGCTCGTCTCAATGGCTGGCAGAGTCACTGGTTCACTCCTTGGTGATGGGAGCCTGAAATTGGCATCCCTACCCAAATTGATACAATTTTCTCTCAATCCATTCTAAGTTGTCTTGGCTCTTTTCTTCATTCTTTAAAACCTCTCTAATCTTCAAGAACCCTCAAAATCATTAATTAGCTACTCTTTTATTTCTATTTTTTATTGTGTTTGATTATCCATTCAGATAAGATAATTATGTTCTAGATAATTCATATTCGAACCAAGATATTTTTATCGGATACGGATACCCCTAAATAGATATAGCTGTGAATCAAACTTGGACTTTCGATTATCCGTTTACATCCATAGCCAAAGTCAATCAACCATGATTTAAAAACATATTTTCCCAAATTGTACCTCTGAAGCTAATATTGAAACTTGGAACACTGCCTAGGGTGAAGACAACAGTATCAGCTATAACAACGCCATTTCCATTTCCATTTCAAGAGAATTCTAATTCATCATTGCCTAGCCACTCCGGGGCAAGGTTTTAAAATTTAAGATCAGTATCAATTGATATCTGATGGATTTAACCCTTTTTTTTTTTTTAACTAAAAATAAAAATAAAAATAAAATGGGTGTTTTGGACCATTTACCCATATACTATATCAGTTGAGCAGTACAAATTGAATCAGTATTGGCCAAACTAATCCAATCTAGCTGATCCTGACTGACTCGATCTAATTTTTAAAACCATGCTCTGGTTGAATTTACCCCAATTAGTTAAGAACATTTCTCATTGAACACTTCAACTATTTAGAGGAAATTACACTCCCCTCCCCTATATGTTTCAGGTATTACACAATCCTCCCCTGCGAAGTTTGGAATTACAAATTCTTCCCTTCTAAGTTAAAGAATATATCAACTGTACCCTGATTGTGAGTAAGAAACTGTCAAGTGTGTTACAAATTTGTGTTAAACCCTAAAATACCTTTGGTCCAATGGAGATGACGATTTTGCCCTCAACCCTTATTATCGTATTTTCCTTGAGAAACCATGGGAGAGTTAGGGTTTTTGCGCTATATGAAGCTGCCGGCTGATTGATGCGTGGCCTGAGATGGCTGCCATGGTTGGCAAGGGCAGAGATAAGATTTCGGTAGTGAGTGCAACCCCTTTGTAAGATTTTGGCATCAGGCCGAGTAGATTTCGAGAGGTTCGGGTTAGAGTGTCTCGAAGCAGATGATTTCTACGAAGCAATCCTATACTTCTACCTCTCCAACACTTTAATCACATGTTTCCTGTCGAAGTCCATGAAAATCTGCCACAACAACTAAAATGAAGGATTCAATTTCAGCGTTCACTCATAATAGTAGCAGACGATTCACAATTCATTCGGAAATTTGGTTTATAATTCTTTACAAGTTTTCTTTGGTTGATGCTCCACAGTAGGTTTCGTAGTTGAAGATCTGGTTTGATCTTCTCGTATGGTAATCTCCCTTGCACGAAACTGTTTGGGGCAGGGGCAGGGGCAGGGGCAGGGGCTGGGGCTGGGGCAGGGCCACAGGCACAAGATAGAGGCAACGATTCTTAATGCAACAGACACCAAGAAGAAGAAATTCTTCGAGAAAGTGAAAAAAATCTCTCTAATTTCATCTAATAATCATAAGAAAACGTCAAATTGCTTTCAAAATCAAAATGCCTTACCTGTGATAATCATCGGCGTCAATATCATAACCTAAAGTCTGCCAAAGAAATTATGAAAATAGAAAAATGTTAAATCAGATAAAGAAAATCATCGTTGCCGGTTAACGTGAGCAGGTAAACGCTGCCACGCTTCTCTAATGTGCACATGGTTGGCTCCTCCTCCTCTTCTCTCTCTCCCCTACCTAGAGTTGGGAATTAAAATCTTACCGAAAATCTTATGCGTTTGCCGCTGAGAGAGACAAGAAGAGCATCGTTCTGCGTGAAAAAGAAAAATCTCAACATCCTAACCTAGAAGAAGAATGTCATGGCCGACATTTGGGGGTGTTAATCAATCCAGGTGTTTCTAGGTATTGCAGAGAGAGACACGGATCTCGGAAACAAGAAACTGCTTTCGCCGCCGATAAGAGCTTATGGAGAGAAATCAAGAGATTGATGGTGATGTAGACGATGGGATTGCAGAGGTCCGTATAAAGTGGACAGGGTCAAAAAGTCATTTAACATTTGCTTAGCGTTAACACCTCAAGGTAACGATGTGAATTTGTAATCGAAATCCAAATCGTTTATTGAAACCAAATCGATCTATTTACACTGAAATCGTAAAACAGTTTAGTAAATGATGCGGTTATGGTTTCAAGTTTCAGGCCAATTAGCTAAATAAGTCGGGTCGGTTTTAACCGTGAAATCCGTTGGTTTTAAACCAAATTAAAACCGTTTAAATCGAATCGTTTAAACCGATCCGATTAATCCGTATAACAATTAAATAAAGAAGGGACAATAATCCGTATAACAATTAACAATTAAATTAAGTGTCCATCCTGCTTTGGTATGATTTATTGCAATTCAGTTCAAGTTTAGGCTTTAGATCATGATCTTGTAATCCATATATGTTATTATATTATTATGTTATCATAAATGGGGTGTTTTGGCTGAACCACCTGTCATTTTAATATTTTATGCTGTAGAAGGCTGGATTTGGATGTTGTATGATATTAGTTCTAAATGTTTGAGAAGCGCCATGCAAAGAAATAACACTAGATTATCAAATTAAGACATTCCATCGTTAATATAGAATTTCTTATTTGTGGTTGCCAATTATTTTTTGATAAGCTTATGATCTTCAGTTTAGATATGGTTTCAAATTATAACAAACCGATTGTGAACTATTTTACAAACCGTATGGAATAAATCAAAATCGAAACCGTTTAAAACCGTGAAACCGACACCGTTTACTAAACGGTCACGGTTTCAGAAAGTGGAACCGTTTAGTAAATGGTGCGGTTATGGTTTTAGTCAAATAAATGTGAACCAAACCAATCCGCACTATTAAACCGAAATCGAACTGATTAACACCCATACCCCAATGTGCATTTGTAATTACAAACTTCGCAGCGAGTCTGAGTGTAACACGAAACATATATGGGAGTGGGAGAATAATTTCCTCAACTATTTATCAGCCGTTATAACTGAAATTTTAAATTCAATCTATATTTGGAATGCTTCCAACATTATTCCCATCACCCTATTCCAAAATCTAGTTAAAATGATGTGAAGGTGAACAGAAGAGTCCAATTACAATATTGTATCGTATTGTAGTTGGGTTGAGTACAAACAGATTTTTCTCATCATTTTAAATAGGCATCTAATTGGACTATTATTATTATTATTATATACAATGAACCGGACTTATATATTGTAGTTATTATTATTATGCGGTCAAACCTCCCGTATAATTAACACCGGTGGAAGGCAACCATGAATTGCCATCGATGAATTTAGAGACCGTAAATATGTCGGCCTGGGCGTCGTCATTGATGGCATGGAACCCAGGCCATTTGACCCGCAGACTCAGGTTGGCCCCTAGCCCATAGTTCTTGTACTCCGCATAGAATAGTGTTTTGTTGAAATCTTCCTGGCCCTCCCACTCCAACCACCCTTCTGGACTGATGACGCTACTCATGTAGGATTGCATGAAGATGGTACGTGAGTAACGTTGCCAGGGTCGACCCAGGTAAGTTGGGTTAGAGTAATCAGAAGCAATCAAGTCCAAGTCAGCGGAAATGTTGCAGAATTGGAAAGAGAAGCCAGTAGTTTCGTTGAGTTTCTCGCAGCCATGGGCGGTGATCGTGTTCTTCTGTTTTGGGCGGCCCTTCCTGGCTATGATCTCGCAGTTCTGGAAGACTACAGTTCCGTCGCCGAAGATGAAGTCGACGGTGCCACTGATGCGGCATTCACGGTAGAACTGGAGGTTGTAGTGAGCATAGAGGGTGTCTTGGTATCCCATAATGCCACATCTGAAGAACACTGATTGGTCCGAATCCGATAGGAGTGCCACCGATTGGTTCATCTGGGGACCCGCTGTGTTCTCAAAGGTCAGGTCTTTGGCAATGAATCCATTACCAATCACAGCTGCAAGCACCCAAGATCAAGAGAGAGTATTATTTATCTATTAGTACGGATAATTCATCTGTGAAAAAAAAAATTACGGAAAATGTTGAGATTCATGTAGCTTACCAAAGGTGGCAGTATCAAAAGTACAGTTCCAGTGGACTCCGTCCTTGCTGCGGTTACCGGAAATAATGGTGTTGCTCATTCCATCTCCGAGCAGCATAAGGTTCGATTTGCTTGCACTGATTAGTACGTTTTCCAGGTACAAGCCCTTCTTTAGGTAGATGATATATCTATGGTCACTGTTGTTCGGAGCATTTTCCACTGCGTCCATAATCTTTAGATAGTCCCCGGTCCCATCCGTGGACACTACAACATCTGCTTCTACTTGATCTCGTAATAAATACAATTCTTTGTTTTTCACCCATGTAGGCAAACCATCCTCGGCCAGCCTAGCAACAATCAGTTCAGTTGATGCAAGCAGAAAGATGAACATGTGTAGGATGGGTGCCATTTGTAAATAATGAAGAGAGATGATCTGAAGGTTGAAGACCTGAAGAAAACGAGCTAGCATAAGATGGCAATATCCGAATTAATCTCCTTTACTTAACAAAATCTTAGATTAGTTGTAGGGAATGTAGATTGGTTTCACAAGTGGCCTCCCTCAGATTCCTTTTCCTCATCATACACTATACTTGCTAAATCTACAGGGACAGTATTCAAAGAAGGAATTGGTTCAGGTTAATTGCTCCAGGAACTGTCATCAATACTGTACCACAATCGCAAATAACTTATGTTTCAAACTTTTTACAAAATTGATGTTACAAGTAGCTGCATTTGCTGCTGTCTGTGTGCAAGCAACTAGGAGCTAAGGCTCCGTTTGGTATCGTTCTAAAAAAACATTTTTGGAGTTTTTTCGTTCTATTGGAACGAAAAAATGGAATCTTCTGTTTGGTGCACTTATGGTCTATTTCTGTTTTTTTGGAACAAAAAGTGAAAAAAAAAAAAAAAAAAAAAAAAACTGAAAAAACGAGATTGGACGGAACTCCATTTTGGAGTTCCGTCTTCCCAATTTCGTTCCATTTTACAAAAAAAAATATATATCGTTCCCAATAAAAATCTGAAATTTTGAAACACCATTTTTTCGTTTAAAAACTACATTATGACACAGAAACTGAAATTTTCGTTTTTGACATGAAACGGTGTTTCTGGAACAGAAACGATACCAAACGGGCTCTAAAAGTCACAGGTTTTAATTCAAAATGTATGGCACTGACAGTATTATCATTCTGGGAGCCCTTTTTCTTCCTCCTCTTTTGTTTTTTTTTTTTCTAACAATTTTACATCCAAACAAAGGGAGAGCTGACATTAAAATTGGAAGCACCATTAGGCTCTAATTAAAAAAAAAATCATATAAAAGGACATATCAAGGATGAAAACCTTGATATCAATTATCAAAAGCTTATTTTGTTCATCCCTATTGTCAAAGAACCCATAAGCTTGATGACAATAATTATGTGTGCAGGTTTGCTAAACTTCTTTTTTGAAAGTTAAAATAAAATTTCAATGAAATGATTCCTATATTTGGTGTGATTGTAGCCAAAACTTAAATGCAGACAATCAAAAAAATATAGACTAAAATATGCAATATGAAAGGGTATAAATAGAAATGTCCAATATAGGAAATTATATGTTTCATAAGTGAAGGCATCATATATTGCATGGTTTGATCCATATATTTTTAGTTGGTTGTTATTCATGATCAAAGTTTTTACCAAAAAGAAGAAAGAGTAAGACAAAAATTCTAACCATTTACATCCAAACAAAGGGAGAGCTAACGTTAAAATTAGAAGCACCAATAGGCTCTAATTAGAAAATAATCATATAAGATGACATGTCAAGGATGAAAGCCTTGATATCAATTATCAAAAGCCTATTTGATTCATCCCCCATTGACCTAACTTAGTTGATGGCCCTATTATGATTTACCAGGTCAAAGAACCCATAAGCTTGATGACAATAATTAGAATTAAATATTTAAATAATTAACTGGAAAATTCAATAAGCATGCTATATAGTTATATATAATCTATGGTACAACTTGGAAAATAATATAAAACCACCTAAACTTACAACTTCAATCCAAGTCTTTCTATTTGGATCAATCTTTAAAAACTCCACATGATCAAAGCTGATACATAAGGGTTATGCCCATGCTCCCTCTCTTGAAATTCCCCTCAAGAGTTTACCAAAAGGCCTTTTTGGAACAAATCAAATTCTTATTTGTTCCATCTAATGTGGTCCATGAATCAGTTCCTACTTTACAGAAAGGCAATCCAGAAAAACCAATTGCCATTCCATGATGGGCCAGCAGAACAATTATCAACAGGGGAGGCAAAATTCAACATGTACCTAGAAAGCTCATGCAATCATTCAAACCAGAAGAGTGAAGCTGTTGCTAGTGGTGTTTGGAGGTTTAAGACATCAAAAGATAGTGAATTACAAGGGAGTACAGAAAGCAGTCCATGTCAGAGGACACAAGGAGCCAATTTGGCCTGCTGTTCTTTCTTTGTTGTTCAGATTTTGATTCTCCCCCTTGTTTTTTGAGTGCTGATTTCCTTTCTCAGGTATATGTTCTTGGGCCAAATGCGGCCCTCCTCTAGGGCAGGCCAAGGTGGACTCAACCGGATTGGGTCTGGGTTTGACTGGTTCAGTAAATTTGGTTTTAAAAACCTTAGAAGATTCAATACACTTTTCCCATCTTTGTTTTTCAAACCAGCGATTGCAAAATTACAAATTTGGTGTCATTGAAAAGGTATTTCTACGTACCATCCATGCTAAGATTGTTCACTACTTTTTTTTTTTTTTTTTTTCTGGTAAAAGATTGTTCACTACACTTCCCTTATGGGAGATTGCTGCCATCCAATTAAGGTTGATTAAATCCCAAACCTTAAAGACCATAACCCTAAATCTAAGGGCTACGAATGACACCTACCATTAACCTGCTTTCTCCTTTTGTAATCATCAAAAAATATAGATTTCTCTCCCTTGATTTGTTGTATATTCACCTTCCAAAGTATGGAATTACCATCCATAATTGGGTAGACTTAGATCATTGAACCAAAGATTAAATCTAGATCCGGTACAGCTAGGGTGGTTTATTACCAAGCACACCCCCCACCCCTCCCCCATTGTGATTTTTCTCCACAATTTAGGCTTTATACATCGAGTTTAGAATCCTGCACAACTTTTTTTTCTTGTCTTTTTTTTCTTTTATCTTAATTTTTTTTTTTTTAATGAATGAATGTGAAAAACCTTTGAATCTCAATTTTTAGGCACGTAATAAAATTCTGGGGTTTCTAATCTATTTTATTTTTTATTTTTAGGTGTAGAACCCAATCTAAGAAATTCAAATGGATAGGAAAAGGGAAAGAAGGGGATGTCTTTTTTACCAACCCCAGACTTCCCAAAAGAATCTTCTGGTAGGAGACCCCAAGAAAAGGGAGAAAAGAAAACAAAGAATAATAAAAGAGGAGCAATGAACAATGGAGACCTAGGGTACACTTTATAATCTTAGGTTATGATTGATTGTAAGGAAAATTTAAAGATAAGGGAAGTGCTATTTTTGTAAATCATCCCATGTGATTATATAGACTACTTAAATTTTTTTTATGATATTTAATAATGATATATTTTATGTTTTATAATAAAGGGTTCTGGTTCAAAATAAAGTGAAATTTAACGGGGCCAAATCCTCTCCAGAGGTGACCCCCCAACACCCAATGGATGGTGTGAGATTGTTGTAGGAGGTCATGGTCCAGAAGAGAATATTCTAGGCTCAAATTTAGCAACCTAATATAGAATGATTTGGTGCTAGTGATATAGCACATGGAGTAATGACTAAATATAAATATATATATATATATATATATATATATACTAGTAAAAATTACACGTGCAAATGCACGTGTGGCCATATGTTGAGGGTGAGAGGATTTGAAAGAGAGATAGGGTTTGTGAGAGAGAGAGGTGTCCAACACAAAATAAATAATATAATAAATGTTATCCTCAATTCATCTATCAATAATGTATTTTTTCCCCATTTTTTTGGTTAAAGCAAAATTACTTTCTTAGATCACAAATAAGTCAAATATGTGAATGTGTATACATGGATTTTAAAAATGTTATCGTGACTTTGGAGTGCATTCTACTGAAGTTTATTTATTTTCAATGTTAGACAAGCTCAGAGGAAAATGGTATCTTGAAAGGTCTATATGGCATTATGAATGGTACAATAATGCTTCGAGATGAAGACCAAATAGTGTTAGGAAAATGATTTGATTTGTCATTCTTCAATATTACAAATTAAAACCAAAACCATTTGTTCTGTAATTTTTTATTTAGTATAAAGTATATAGAATAATTTATAAAATTGAAATCACAAGAAAAATTACTACAATAATTCAAAACACAAACGGCTCGTTAGTCTACTTTACAGGAAAACCTTGAGCAACATCTACGTACCTTATTCTCCTTAGATTTCCATTGAAACAAGGGATAGCTAATTAAAGAATTTCAAGGAGCTGTTGCAATGAACACAAATCTAAAAATAAGTAGTCGGACAAGATTGCAAAATATGGTTGGATCGGATAAATAAATATTCATAAGAAATCATTAGAAAAAAATCAAGTAATCTTCAATGCCTTAATTTATAGTTGATAAGATCATGAGGCTCTCAATGCAGAAAAAAATTAAAGATTCGTAAAAAAAAAAAAAAAAAAAAAAAAAGAAGTAATAGTCTATACTACGAATTGAGAAATTCTATAGTATCTTCAACTTAAATATTGATAATGACAAGGAATTTGAGAGAAATATTTCATATTTTTTACATCTTTCACAATGTTGACAAAGTTGCAGAGAAGTCTGACTTCTGATCATCATTTCAAAAGTGAGTTCGATTGTTGCTGCTCAGTGTTAGAGTTGTGCCAACATTATTGCTCTCACATATTCGAGATTGGATTCGGTTGGAGACAAGTCGAGGGAGTGGGTGAGTGAAGTGAATTGAGAAGAGAACTATGAGAGAGAGAAGGGGAATTAGAAAAATCTCTATTTATCCGCAACAATGACAAAAGGATTTGAAAGAAATAATTCATATTTTTTACCGATTTCAAATTTAGATATTCACAGAAGAGTAAATCCCTGGAAACACTTTGGTAAACCACATGATATCACTTACATTGCATAAGATGAAAATAAAAAGCTCTATTGTAATTGAAACCATCAACTCCTCGGACTCTCAATCAGTGACAAGGACTTGCAACAATTCCAATACTTTTTAAAATTTTTATTCTACATATATAGGTAAACTATGAAAATTGGAACTATAAGAATGAAAAGAAGTCCAAGAACAAAAGAACTATGAATTTTAAAAAAAAAAAAAAATCTACCAATGCATAGATTTGATTCAGACATGGTATATTAAATTAAAAGCAACTTTAAGACAATCCATAAATGCATTCAAAATATTGATACGGGTAAATAAAATCGATCCTTCTACTAATGTGTCATATCTATTAACTTAGAAATTAAGAAACACAAAAATGATTTGTGAGGAGTAGAATCCATACCAAGACTGTACTGCTCGAAGCAGTCGTGACTCTCTAATTGCCATGGAATTGGGTCAACTTCTTTCTTTACACATTATATCACTAAAGAAATAAAAAATAATAAGAAACTAAAAACAATCTGACATTCAGAGTTGATATAAGTTGATAAAAACAAATTTAACACCATCGGTCAACTCCAAGTAGTCCTTCACAAACCTGCACCACCAACCCCTCCCCCCACCCCCAAAAAAAAAGTAATAATATAATTTACAACTTCCATGAACTGGTATTACCGAGAAATTTATAATTTCAATATGTAAATTTCTGCCTTGCATTTTTTAATCCTATAAATTCAAAAGTACAATCATAGGATGAAAAAACACAGGATATAGAAGAAACATACTCTTTTTCCATTGGACTAATTTCTGGATCTTTACAGGAGGATGTATATCCATTCTAATGTCCCATAAAGAGCAAAAGTCCCTGTCAAATGTTGAATAGTATTTGGCATTCAAAATATCAGAAACTATAAGTATCAATGACATAAAAAATTTGCTAAAGACTTTACACTTCATTAATGAATAAATCAACTCAAGTAAAAGAAACACATGTTAAACACTACATACACATTGAATCAAAAAACACGTAGAATACTCTCATAATAAACTACCAATAAATAACACGAAGGGATGGCAACAAAGTGTCTTCTCGAGATATACTGGAGATGTGGCACTCATTAAGAATTCTCATTTGATGGGTCCAACCCATATGGTGTAAGGTACTCATACAAAATCAGAACGACCTTCTTGGCTCTCCAAGAGAACAAATTTTTCTAAATTCTTTAAAAAAACTCAGAATTTTAAGATGCCCTTCTGGCTTTCAATGATAAACAGTAAGGAATAGGGATGAATTGAAGAAAAGGAAGAATAAGTAATTGCTTCAAGAAAAAAAAAATCGAAGGGAAGTTTGTCTATGGCCCAAATTTGATTAAATTTTAAACCCATTTACAAACATTTGAACAGAGTCGAATAAGAGAAATAATGATAAAGACATACCAATAGATGAAGGTAAATCAATGGCTATGGTTTGGGGTTTTCGAATCTATTGCATATGCGTTGCCATCCAAATTGTCTATAAAAGACTTCTCTTTGTGAGAGTTGTGTGAGTAGAACATCTTCAAGCCCTAGGGTTTTGACTTTAGATTTATGGTTTCTCGATTTTACTCCTTCTTTGGTTTCTGATTTTTATCAGTATTAGAACACAGAATGTGAAATTATAAAATGGAAAGAAGAAATGAATAATAGCTCATTATAGAGTTATTATTGATTAAAAAATTAAAACCGAATTAGGAAATTAGGAAAGCAATTGGGGAAAGATATAGAACTTTTTTTTCAGTATAAATATGGAATAATATAAAATTAGATTGTGGCAAGATAGAAAGAGAAAGGAACGTGTGTGTGTGTGTGTGTGAGAGAGAGAGAGAGAGAGAGAGAGAAGGAGGGCGTGAGAGTATGAGTTTTTTTTTGTTTCAATGAAAACGTGAGTGATAATATTAAGTTGATTTTTTTTAGTAGAAAGGCGTGAGAGTTTGAGAGAGAGAGAGAGAGAGAGAGAGAGAGAGAGAGAGAATATGAAGGGTGAGTGATTTTAATAAAGAAAATAATTTTTAACTAAATAAAGAAAATATTATTTAAAAACTAATATTACTTTTTATATATTAGTGATAGAGTGAGTGGAGGGTGTGAGAGTTTAATAAAGAAACTAAAACTAATTTTTTTAAATGAGGAAAGAATATAATATTTAATTATTTAAAAAATAAAAAAAACAAAAGGTACCAAAAAAATAGAATAAATAAGAAAGAGCAACAAAAGTGATGATGAATAATAGCTCATTAGAAAGTTATTATTGATTAAGAAACTAAAATGAAATTAGGAAAGCAATTGGGTAAAGATATAGATTTTTCTTCTTTTTTTAAGTATAAATATAGAATAATATAAAATTAGATTATGAAAAGATAGAAAGAGAAAGAAATGTGTGTGAGAGAGAGAGAGGGAGGGAGGAGGGCATGAGAGTATAAGTTTTTTATTTTTATTTATTTATTTATTTATTTTTAATGAAACCGTGAGAGTGATAATATTTAGTTGATTTTACCATTATGAATTTGTCATATTAAAGTATCGGTATCGGTCGCCGTATCGGTCGGCCAAAATTAAGATACGTATCGGAGGGTATCGTATCGTATCGAAGATACACTAAGATACGCTAAAGATACACACATAAATGGATAGGAAACATTTTTTTAAACACTTTTGCATAAAGATTTTGTTAAAAAAAGCTATTGATAACATGTATTATGCATAAACACTAAATTGAGGGTATCGTACTAAGAATTCAAGGTTTGTAGTTGTCCCATAAATGTAAAATCCTTGTTCTCAACCTTGATTTCCACTTTAGTTAGAGAGAAATATAGCTGACAGCAACTTTGGAACAAAAACCCTTCAAAAAATCGTGTTTTTCTAAAAAATTACCCATTTTGGCCATTATATGACCATAGCGCACTGTATCGGTACATACCGATACTCACTGATACGTACCGATA